>NC_069504.1:520867134-521122134 GCF_027579735.1 Bombina bombina
TGCAAATCAATTTATAACTTTTTTTAAATGCGTTTTTCTGGATTTTGTTGTTGTTATTCTGTCTCTCACTGTTCAAATAAACCTACCATTAAAATTATAGACTGATCATTTCTTTGTCAGTCGGCAAACGTGCAAAATCAGCAGGGGATCAAATAATTTTGTTCCTCACTCTATGTATGTGTATATATATATATATATATATATATATATATGTATATGTATATATATATATATATATATATATATATATGATTCTTCTTCAATCAGGGACTGCACTCGCTGGGTTTAGGTAAAATAATTATTTATTACATGGTAATGTTTCGGGGTTCGCAGACCCCTTCCTCAGACCAAACAATGTGCAAGTGAAAATAGTGACTTTTAAACATATTAAGCAACTCCCATCAAAAAGTTCACAAAATTGCGCCAAAAAGTGTTACCATGGCAACCACATAGTTGCCTGGATACAGACATATGCAGAAAACATAAACATATCCAATATAGAGTGCATCATCATAATCAAAATTATGTTACAATTAAAATCCAGTGTGTGCAGTGTAGTGTATCTACATATCATTTAACTATATTTGATATCAGGTATATCATTCTATTGGACCCTATATAGATCACGGTAAAGAGAAATTTCACTTCACATGACTGTATTCAAGTGTGTAAAGGTCTATAATATATAACATATAACAAGCGAATATAAAGGCAGAGTCAAAAAATGTGTAGTACCTGCTGTTATATATATATATCTCAACATCGTGTTTTAAATCATACCAAATAACCTTATTATTGTGACAGATCCTCATAACTACTAGTAGTGTTACACAGATAGCAGAGACAATAGCGGAGTATCAGACTGTCCATAAATCACTCAGTCAATTAAGCAGATACATCCAGTAATTGTGCTTACATTTCAAACTAGCTAAAACCTGTTGATCCGCTGATGTACAGCCTCACTTACTTGTGTAGTGACTGATCGGGCGCAATTTTTACAGAGCCAGCGTGTGTGTGGCTATTGTTGAATTCTAAGCGCATGGCTAATTAGCATATAGCTATGACGTGCGCTGCATACTTGGAGCGCCAGACTAACTGTTTATACACTGAATCCACAGGATCAGATGTTTAAGGCTCTATTAAGGAGCTCCTAAATGTGTGATAAATATATAAAGAAATATATAAAAAAGTAGGGGGCTATTCAATGTTATATAATACACTGACAATGCGCCAAACTATTAGTTTACAAGAGATAAAAATTTTTTTTTTTTTTTTTTAAATCAAAGTTTTTTATTGAGGTATGTTAGCAATATAATAGTCAAACATATACAGAGACATAAGTTACTTTCAGTCAAACGCGTCTAACAGCAAAAATAAATCATGATAATCTTTTCTCATATCGAGCAAATCATAATGCAATTCTAAACTGTTCCAAACATATATATGGAATGATTTACATTGATACCTCATAATTTTTTATTATTTTGTGATATATTACTGTAGTACCTTTTTATCGTGAACTGCTGCCTATTAGGATGAAACTGTAAGCTACTGAGCACAGAGAATTATCTTAGTTGAAAGGTACATTTTTCTCTAACAATTACTATATAAGATATTAATTGTAACATTAGCTTCCATGTGATAAATATAAAACACAATTAATATCAAGGGCGGATGAATACCGCTAAATATTCACCAAAGAGAGTGAATAGGGACTAAGGAAGCTTAGACCTGTGGGGGGGGGGGGGAGGAGGGGAGAAAATGGCATAAAATATTAAGGACTTTATAATACCACATAAAGAACAAACGTTGATTATAACTGTTTTAGCTATGTGTTTAACTGAATTATACAGAAGCATTCACCTGGGCTAGGAGAAATAACCTGAATGGGGCTTAACTGGACTAAGACTAAAATAGGAGATTTGCTACAAATAGAAATTTCCCTTCATATACATTCACATAAATATATAGATAAGCAAAAATAACTTATACAAATGGCCCTGAGAGGCATGCACTGCTGCACTATGTCGCAATTGTTATAATGAAGAAGCAAAGATGGTGGGGGTACTAGCATTAATACTTAACCTAAGTGCTATTGCTACAGACTATTGGTTAGAACCTCTCTCTCCCCTGCCGGCTAAGGGCAGAGAAGGATCTTTACATATTCTAGTTAAGTGTGAGATGGGGCCAACAGTATTCACACTGCATAAAATTAAAATACCATACAGGCATTAGTCTTGTACTTTAAGTTAACACTATAATTCAAAGAGGTTCTAGTTCTGGTCTAGGATGTATCTAGGTCACAGCTACCTCAGTAAAAGGCAAATGAAATTGGCTAGCTACAAATTATGCTAGATGGTCATCATTCAACAGTGTGGAACATATCGGCCAAACACAGTTTGACAGCATATCAAAAGTTTAGCAGTATAAGGCTCAAATGAAATACTAAGCTGACACATTGCAAAGATATAGATGTTCTGATCCCTCCTAAAGTGACTGTACAATAGCTTATCCCCCTAACAACTATGGGCTGGGCCTTTAGTATTTCACTACAATACCTAGTCTAAAAAATAAGCCCCCATCAAATGTAATATTAATATAAACAGAAACACACAACCCATAATCTTAATATCATAAAGGAGAAATCTTCCAATCCCAAACCGCATCCTACACTATAGAACAAGTAAATATAGTATATCATTCACATGGCGACAGACACATTACATCTGACATTATGGAATTACTCCAATATAAATCTAGTATGGACGCAAATTATGCGGCAGATCCTGCATGTCAGGAAAGTTCCAGTAGATAGATATGCGTGTTATAAGACTTATTCCAGTGTCCAGGGAAAAATGCAAAATTTGTGGAATTTAAACTGGGAGTTACAGAACGGCAAGGAGATCTATTATAACATACAGCAGAGCCTGCAATGAACCAGGAGTATGTCACTTAGTTCCTACAAGTCACCCCACTCCCTGCCTCGAGGGTAGTGAAGCACCTGTAATCTTGCTAAAAACTTCCTCATACAGCCGATCCGATTCACCTCCTTGTTGAGAACACATAGCTTGCAAAAGGGAGGGCGATGCAGTTATATGAGCTGCGCTAGGCAGATTCGCGGGAATACTCATCCCGGCAGACCTCGCCACTATCTTCTTGACCACCTTTGCACTTATGTAGCCTCCAAACCAGCTCTCCTTTTCCGGGTACGATGCGCCCTGTGTCTCCACAATCTCTCTCACGTGGGTGTCCGGTGGGTACAATGTACCGGGCTCAATCGGGAGATGACGCCAGGGCCCTGCAGCGTCACCCCCAGTAGGTGTATCTCTGAATCCTGCTTGTGAGACAGTGACAGGGGCCTCCGCAGAAAGGGAAGTATCTGTGGATCTCAAAATGGCGACACAGGTCTCATGATGATGATCTATGCGAGCACTCAGATTTTCCAGAAGGAGGGCAGCCAGCTTCATAATATTAGGTCGGGTTGATATCGGATTAGACTGAGCTTGAGGCGTTGTGTTGTAAACGCCGGTAGGTAACCTAGCCTCCCACATGGCAGGTACAATAGATGGCGGTCTGTGTATATCAGGTCAGAGGATCTTCTGCGCCACAACTAGGTCTCTCTTACAGAATAATTAGTATTATGAATCAAGTAAAGTCCCACTGTCTCCTACTTGCCTATATTCAACAATTCCGTCGAAATAAATAGCTCTGCATATAAGAAATCTTATTTTCCACAATATTTAATCAGGAGCTCCTGAACTGTGCGTCCTATTGCTTTGGCGGTTGGCTCCACCCCCCACAAGAGATAAAATTTGATCAGCGCAGAAGACCACACTAGGGCTGAAACAACTAATCGATAAAATCGATAATAATCGATAATGAAAATCATTGTCAACGATTTTCATTATCGATTAGTTGGTGGTCGATTAGTTGGTTGTAAGAAATCCTATCTGTTTAGTCACACCACTGAAATATAGAGTTGTTCCTTCTCTTCCCTCGCAATTCCGGGTGCTCTCCTGGCTACCGCCACACTAAATAGTGTCTGTGTCTTATAACCGCGTGTTTTACATTTACCCCTGCCGCATACAGCTATCGCGCCAACTGCTTCCTATACAAACGGACCACTCATAATTCTGACCGGTGTTGCTTTCCTCTGACGTCAGACGGATTGGGACCAATAGTCATGAGAGTCAGACGCTTGGCAGTGTGCGCTCTGATGGCTGGAGCTGCCCGTCGTGAGCTATCTGCCATCTCTCTTTGCTGACACAGCACATCGCTTCCGGCAATAATGAGCTTTGCAAGGCCAGGAACAGTGTGTGAAACAGTACTCGCACTGAAGCTGATCCAGCCCAGATCCATTTTTATACTTGCAGCTCCGACTCTAAAGGGTGAGCCTAATTGCTGAGGCTGTAATGCGCCTGCCGGGTGAATATGCACCACATTGTTATTGATGGGCAGAATGTTGGCATGCTAAAGCATTTTGTGGGCAAAGTTAAGGTTTCAGTAACATAGGGACAGATAGGTCTATATTATACATTTTATTTTTAAGTTAGGAGAAAACAGGATACATCTGCAAAGTCAATAAGAAAACTTTACTAAAAAGATTACCCCACGTGATGTTTATAACTATTTACTGCTTTGTTTGATAAAAAAATCATGTTTATATAAAATTCATCACCAACACTATATATATATATATATATATATATATATATATATGTGTGTGTGTGTGTGTTTCACATTCTTTATTATTTTTAAAAACACACACACACACACACACACACACACATATATATATATATATATATATATATATATATATATATATATATATATGTGTGTGTTCTTTTATGCTTTCCCTATTATTAAGGGAGAAGATGTTTTACTATGCAGATAAGGCATGCAATTTAAACAACTTTCCAATTTACTTTTGTCATCAAACTTATGTTCCTTTGGTATTTTTTGTTGGAAACTAAACCTAGGTAAGCTCTGATGTCTAAATTGATGAAGGCCGCCTCTTATCTCAGTGCATTGTGCTCACTCCCATGGAGTTATGTATGAGTCACTACTGATTGGCTACATTTCAAGTCTGCCAAAAGAACTGAGATAAGGGGGCATTGAGCAGAGACTTAGATACAAGGTAATCCCAGAGCTAAAAAACCTATTATTATGTAACAGTGTTAGTTATCCAAAACAGGAGAATGAGTAATAAAAGGATTATCTTTTTAAACAATACAAATTTTGGTGTGGATTGTCCCTTTAAATATTTTTTTTTTTTTTTTATCCGATTAATTGAAAAAATATCCGGCCAACTAATCGATTATGAAAATAATCGTTAGTTGCAGCCCTAGACCACACAAACAATCAAAAAAAGGAGGAACTTCCAAATAAATTCCTCAAAATAACAATAGTGAAAAAATATAATAATTGATTGTACAAAAAAATGCTGAAGGTGGAGATTCAGCCTTTTTTTGCGCAATCAATTATTATATTTTTTCGCCAAACTATTAGTTACAATGGGTTCCTAAGCCTGCTGTTGTTACCCCAATGGTACAGAATAATACTGTGGCCATACCCTATTATGTTGAACGCTAACAATCTTAATGGTATAAGGACTGACAATAAGAGTTATTACAAGCGACTAATATATGTGTATCAATCCAGTGTATGTATGTGTATGTCGCTCTATGGACTCCATATCCTTCAACATTTTTATAATCACATATGTACATATATATGTGTAAGTTATAAACTAAAGTCTTAGGGAAAATGTTAAAAAACTTCTTTAAGCATCTCGGTACTAGGGGGATTAGATTAGGTGTAATTAGTTTAAAATATTGTAATTTCTTTTTTATTTTCTGTAATTTAGTGGGGGTTTTTTCTCGTAATTTAGTTTATTTAATTTAATTGTATTTAATTGTAGGTAGTTTAGGTAATTAATTTAATTATAGAGTAGTGTAGGTGTAATTGTAACTTAGGTTAGGGTTTATTTTACAGGTATATTTGTATTTATTTTATCTAGGTAGTTATTAAATAGTTAATAACTTTTTAATAACTATTCTACCTAGTTAAAATAAATACAAAGTTGCCTGTGAAACAAAAATATATCCTAAAATAGCTACAATGTAACTATTAGTTATTTTGTAGCTATATTAGGGTTTATTTTATAGGTAAGTATTTAGTTTTAAATAGGAATAATTTATTTAATTATAGTAATTTTATTTAAATTTATTAAAAATAGATTTAAGTTAGGGGGGTGTTAGGGTTAGACTTAGGTTTAGGGGTTAATACATTTAATATAGTAGCGGCAAGGTTGGGGGTGGCAGATTAGGGGTTAATAATTGTATATAAAAGAGACTAATAAGCGCAGAGTGTAATCACTAAACTCCTGAGTCACCTAAGGGTCCCTCTCAAAGGTGTAGAAAATTAGCATAAATAGTTAAAATTGACCAGGAGCGCTAAAAAAGCTAAAAGTGATAGGGTAATGATAGCCTAAAAAAAAGCCCTGTATAGGGAGAAACGCGTTGATGTTATGTACTGTTGTTGCTGAATTCGCTTTTGAAGCTGTGGACCTACTCCTGTCATACTAATACCCTGACAGGCGAATATTCACATACCTATTGGAACTTGCGCTTATGCACTGATATAGTGCCCATCGAACTCTAAGGTGAAATCAGGAGTTCCAGCACTTATTCAACTGTCTGCATACTACAAAGAGTATCCTGCGTGCTATTCAGCACTAAAGAGCGGATACTACAGTTTACGGAACACGGCAGCTTAGAAACTTGAGCCGGGATCTAAGGACCAATCGGATCACAGATTGAGGACAACGCCTATAAGAGTGACGTCACTCCGCCACGGCGGTAATTCCAAACCGACGGACTGGTCTGACTGAACTGCTGGGGGTAAGTTAAAAGGATTTCCCTTCAAAAAAGAAAACTATCTATTAAGAGAAGTGGCTTTTGCACTAAAACTGAAAGCTTTTTCAACTGACTATACACATTTAGATAATTTGTGTGGTGGCAACCTAACTTTTATACGGAGACGTCCGTTTTTTATATTTCATTTTTTTATTGCATATAATGTTTGCATATTTGGCCATGTATTAATAAATTTTCATGTATATTCCACACTTGCATTATTTTAGATAATTATCTTTGTAATTACCGTTCTGGTTTCTACACACACTTTGGTCAGAGGACCATTTCTACACTCGTGCACTTTCTGAAAGTATTTTTAGACGCATCAGTATTCTTCATAGGCATATATTAAAATATATATACCTGTTTGGATCATATTCTACACTTGTGCACTTTATGAAAGTCTTTTTCAGACGTATCAGGATTATTTATATATCACTTAGGCATATATTAAGATATATTTCTCCAACATTGGTGTGTCCGGTCCACGGCGTCATCCATTACTTGTGGGATATTCTCCTCCCCTACAGGGAAAGGCAAGGAGAGCACACAGCAAGAGCTGTCCATATAGCTCCCCCTCTGGCTCCGCCCCCCAGTCATTCTCCTTGCCGCTCTGAACAAGTAGCATCTCCACGGGGATGGTGAGGAGTTTGTGGTGTTAGTTGTAGTTTTTTATTTCTTCTATCAACAGTTTGTTATTTTGAAATAGTACTGGTATGTACTATTTACTCTGAAACAGAAAGAGATGAAGAGTTCTGTTTAAAAGAGGAGTATGATTTTAGCAGCAGTAACTAAAATCGATTGCTGTTCCCACACAGGACTGTTGAGCTCAGAGAACTTCAGTTGGGGGGAACAGTTTGCAGACTTTTCTGCTCAAGGTATGACTAGCCATTTTCTAACAAGACTGTGTAATGCTGGAAGGCTGTCATTTTTCCCTCATGGGGATCGGTAAGCCATTTTCTTAGACTTAGAAAGAATAAAGGGCTTATTATGGGCTATTAACTGGTGGACACTCTTAAGGGCTAAATCGATTGTTTATTTAAGTTTTTATTTAAAGTTTGAAGTGGATTTCACACTTTTATTATTTGGGGAACGTTTTTTATCACCAGGCACTAGTTAAGTCAGGAAGGGCCTTTCACTGTATTAGGCAGAGCCTCATTTTCGCGCCATTATTGTGCAGTTTCTTTTAAGTACAGTGCATGCAGATGCATGTGAGAGGGTCTTGTGTCCACTGAAAAAGTTCCTAGAAGGCTTGAAATACCCCCCTGGGATAGTTGAAGTCACAACAAAGGCTGTGACTGGGACTGTAGTGGGGTTAAAATTGAAAACGGCTCCGGTTTCCACATTTTAAGGGTTAACAGCTTGAAAATTGGGGTGCAATACTTTGAATGCATTAAGACACTGTGGTGAAAATTTGGTAAAGATTGGATAATTCCTTCATAGTTTTTCACATATTCAGTAATAAAGTGTGCCCTGTTTAACATTTAAAGAGACAGTAACGGTTTTATTTTAAAACGGTTTTTGTACTTTATTAACCAGTTTAAGCCTGTTTAACATGTCTGTACCTTCAGATAGATCATGTTCTGTATGTATGGAAGCCAATGTGGTTCCCCCTTCAAATATATGTGATAATTGTGCCATAGCGTCCAAACACAGTAAGGACAGTATTGTCACAAATAGTAAGGTTGCCCAGGATGATTCCTCAGATGAAGGAAGTAGAGAGAGTTCTACATCTTCTCCTTCTGTGTCTATACCAGTTATGCCCACGCAGGCGACCCCTAGTACTTCTAGCGCGCCAATGCTTGTTACTATGCAACAATTGACGGCAGTAATGGATAACTCCATAGCTAATATTTTATCCAAAATGCCAGCATTTCAGAGAAAGCGCGATTGCTCTGTTTTAAACACTGTAGAGCAGGAGGGCGCTGATGATAATTTTTCTGTCATACCCTCACACCAGTCTGAAGTGGCAGTGAGGGAGGGTTTCTCAGATGGAGAAATTTCTGATACAGGAAGAATTTCTCAGCAGGCAGAACCTGATGTTGTGACATTTAAATTTAAATCAGAGCATCTCCGCGCATTACTTAAGGAGGTGCTATCTACTCTGGATAATTGTGACAATCTGGTCATCCCAGAAAACTTGTGCAAGATGAACAAGTTCCTAGAGGTCCCGGTGCACCATGATGCCTTTCCGATACCTAAACGGGTGGCGGACATAGTGAATAAGGAGTGGGAGAAGCCAGGCATACCTTTTGTCCCTCCTCCTATATTTAAGAAATTGTTCCCTATGGTCGACCCCAGGAAGGACATATGGCAAACAGTCCCTAAGGTCGAGGGGGCAGTTTCTACACTAGACAAATGCACGACCATTCCCATTGAGGACAATTGTGCTTTCAAAGATCCTATGGATAAAAAATTGGAGGGTTTGCTTAAAAAGATTTTTGTACAGCAAGGTTACCTCCTTCAACCTATTTCGTGCATTATTCCTGTCACTACAGCGGCGGGGTTCTGGTTCGAGGAACTGGAAAAGTCGCTCAGTAGGGAGACTCCGTATGAGGAAGTCATGGACAGAATTCACGCACTTAAGTTAGCTATTTCCTTTATTTTAGACGCCGCTTTGCAGTTAGCGAGATTAGCGGTGAAAAATTCAGGGTTTGCAATTGTGGCGCGCAGAGCGCTCTGGCTAAAGTCTTGGTCGGCGGATGTATCTTCCAAGACAAAATTGCTTAATATCCCTTTCAAAGGTAAGACCCTTTTTGGGCCAGAATTGAAAGAAATTATTTCAGACATCACTGGGGGAAAGGGCCATGCCCTCCCACAGGATAGGCCTTTCAAGGCTAAGAATAAGTCCAATTTTCGTTCCTTTCGCAATTTCAGGAACGGACCGGCTTCTAACTCGGCAGCCTCTAGACAAGAGGGTAACGCTTCCCAGACTAAACCAGCTTGGAAACCAATGCAAGGCTGGAATAAGGGTAAACAGGCCAAGAAGACTGCTGCTGCTACCAAGACAGCATGAAGGGGTAGCCCCCGATCCGGGACCGGATCTAGTAGGGGGCAGACTCTCTCTCTTTGCTCAGGCCTGGGCAAGAGATGTTCAGGATCCCTGGACACTATAAATAGTCTCTCAGGGTTATCTTCTAGAATTCAAGGAACTACCCCCAAGGGGAAGGTTCCACATTTCTCACTTATCTTCAAACCAAATATGTAGACAGGCATTCTTACATTGTGTAGAAGACCTGTTAAAGATGGGAGTGATACACCCAGTTCCAACTGTGAAACAAGTTCAGGGGTTTTTACTCAAATCTGTTTGTAGTTCCCAAAAAAGAGGGAACTTTCAGACCAATTCTGGATTTAAAAATTCTAAACAAATTTCTCAGAGTTCCATCGTTCCAAATGGAAACCATTCGAACAATTTTACCTACAATCCAGGAGGGTCAATATATGACTACCGTGGATTTAAAGGATGCGTATCTACATATTCCTATCCACAAAGATCATCATCAGTTCCTAAGGTTCGCCTTTCTGGACAAACATTATCAGTTCGTGGCTGTCCCATTCGGACTAGCCACTGCTCCCAGAATTTTCACAAAGGTGCTCGGGTCCCTTCTAGCGGTTCTAAGACCAAGGGGCATTGCAGTGGCACCTTATCTGGACGACATTCTAATGCAAGCGTCGTCTCTTTCCAAGGCAAAGGCTCATACAGACATTGTTCTAGCCTTTCTCAGATCTCACGGGTGGAAGGTGAACGTAGAAAAGAGTTCCCTGTCTCCGTCGACAAGAGTTCCCTTTTTGGGAACAATAATAGATTCTTTTGAAATGAAGATCTTCCTGACAGAAGTCAGAAAGTCAAAGCTTCTAAACGCTTGTCAAGTTCTTCTCTCTATTTTGCTCGAATTCATTTAAGACCATTACAACTGTGCATGCTCCAGTAGACAGGATCACCTGTCTCAGGGAATGAGTTTCTACAGACCAAAGTGGGTCATTGTCACGACCGACGCCAGTCTATCAGGCTGGGGCGCGGTCTGGGATTCCCTGAAAACTCAGGGTTTATGGTCTCGGGAAGAGTCTCTTCTCCCGATCAACATCCTAGAACTGAGAGCGATATTCAATGCTCTCCGGGCTTGGCCTCATCTAGCGAAGGCCGGATACATAAGATTCCAGTCAGATAACATGACGACTGTAGCTTACATCAACCATCAGGGAGGAACAAGGAGTTCCTTGGCGATGAGAGAGGTATCCGAGATCATCAAATGGGCGGAGGATCACTCCTGCCACCTATCTGCAATCCACATCCCAGGAGTAGACAACTGGGAGGCGGATTATCTGAGTCGTCAGATTTTCTATCCGGGGGAGTGGGAACTCCACCCGGAGGTGTTTGCCCAGTTGACTCAATTATGGGGCATTCCAGACATGGATCTGATGGCGTCTCGTCAGAACTTCAAGGTTCCTTGCTACGGGTCCAGATCCAGGGATCCCAAGGCCACTCTAGTTGATGCATTAGTGGCGCATTGGTCGTTCAACCTAGCTTATGCGTTTCCACCGTTCCCTCTCCTTCCCAGGCTTGTAGCCAGGATCAAACAGGAGAAGGCCTCAGTGATTCTGATAGCTCCTGCGTGGCCGCGCAGGACTTGGTATACAGACCTGGTGAATATGTCATCGGCTCCACCATGGAAGCTACCTTTGAGACAGGATCTTCTAGTACAAGGTCCATTCGAACATCCAAATCTAATTTCTCTGCAGCTGACTGCTTGGAAATTGAACGTTTGATTTTATCCAAGCGTGGGTTTTCAGATTCAGTGATAGATACTCTGGTCCAAGCCAGAAAACCTGTGTCTAGAAAGATTTACCATAAAATATGGAAAAGATATATCTGTTGGTGTGAATCCAAGGGATTCTCCTGGAGTAAGATTAAAATTCCTAAGATCCTCTCCTTTCTCCAAGAAGGTTTGGATAAGGGATCGTCAGCGAGTTCTCTAAATGGACAGATTTCTGCTTTATCTGTCTTGTTATACAAACGACTGGCAGCTGTGCCAGAGGTACAAGCTTTTGTACAGGCTTTGGTCAGAATCAAACCTGTTTACAGACCCCTGACTCCTCCTTGGAGTCTAAATTTAGTTATTTCTGTTCTTCAGGGGGTTCCGTTTGAACCCTTACATTCCATAGATATCAAGTTGCTATCTTGGAAAGTTCTGTTTTTGGTTGCTATTTCTTCTGCTAGAAGAGTTTCTGAATTATCTGCTTTGCAGTGTGATCCACCCTATCTGGTGTTCCATTCAGATAAGGTTATTTTGCGTACCAAGCCTGGTTTTCTTCCAAAAGTTGTTTCCAACAAGAATATTAACCAGGAAATAGTTGTTCCTTCTCTGTGCCCTGAATCCAGTTTCAAAGAAGGAACGTTTGTTACACAATTTAAATGTAGTCCGTGCTTTAAAGTTCTATTTAGAAGCAACAAAGAATTTTAGACAAACATCATCCTTGTTTGTCGTTTACTCTGGTAAGAGGAGAGGACAAAAAGCTATTGCTACCTCTCTTTCTTTCTGGCTGAAAAGCATTATCCGTTTGGCTTATGAGACTGCCGGACGGCAGCCTCCTGAACGAATCACAGCTCACTCCACTAGGGCTGTGGCTTCCACATGGGCCTTCAAGAACGAGGCTTCTGTTAATCAGATATGTAAGGCAGCGACTTGGTCTTCTCTGCACACTTTTGCCAAATTTTACAAATTTTATATTTTTGCTTCTTCGAGGCTGTTTTTGGGAGAAAGGTTTTGCAAGCCGTGGTGCCTTCTGTTTAGGTAACCTGATTTGCTCCCTCCCTTCATCCGTGTCCTAAAGCTTTGGTATTGGTTCCCACAAGTAATGGATGACGCTGTGGACCGGACACACCAATGTTGGAGAAAACAGAATTTATGCTTACCTGATAAATTACTTTCTCCAACGGTGTGTCCGGTCCACGGCCCGCCCTGGTTTTTTAATCAGGTTTGAAATTTTTTTATTTTTCTTTATACACTACAGTCACCACGGCACCCTATAGTTTTCTCCTTTTTCTCCTAACCGTCGGTCGAATGACTGGGGGCCGGAGCCAGAGGGGGAGCTATATGGACAGCTCTTGCTGTGTGCTCTCCTTGCCTTTCCCTGTAGGGGAGGAGAATATCCCACAAGTAATGGATGACGCCGTGGACCGGACACACCGTTGGAGAAAGTAATTTATCAGGTAAGCATAAATTCTGTTATACCTGGCTGAACACATTTTTTACATTTTTGATTTTTTGCACTTTATGAAATATTTTTGAACATAATCTTTTGCACTTACACTTGGCACTTTATTAATATTAGGCTATCATTACCCTATCACTTTTAGGTTAATAATTGTAGGTGGGTTGCGGCGACTTTGGGGGCGGCAGATTAGGGGTTAATAAATATAATGTAGGTGTCAGCGATGTTAGGGGCAGCAGATTAGGGGTTCATAGGTATAATGTAAGTGGCGGCGGTGTCCGGAGCGGCAGATTAGGGGTTAATAATATAATGCAGGTGGCGAGGATGTCGGGAGCGGCAGATTAGGGGTTAATAAGTGTAAGGTTAGGGGTGTTTAGACTTGGGGTTCATGTTAGGGTGTTAGGTGTAGACTTAGAAAGTATTTTCCCATAGGAAACAATGGGGCTGCGTTAGGAGCTGAACGCTGCTTTTTTGCAGGTGTTAGGTTTTTTTTCAGCGGTCTCAGCCCCATTGTTTCGTATAGGGAGATTGTGCACGAGCACGTTTTAGCCAGCTTACCGCTACCGTAAGCAACGCTGGTATTACAGTGAGATGTGGAGCTAAATTTGCTCAACGCTCACTTTTCTGAGGCTAACGCAGCCATTCAGAAAACTTGTAATACCAGCGTTGTTTAAAGTGAGCGCTGGAAAAAAGGGCTCGTTAGCAACGCACGGCTTTACCGACAAAACTCGTAATCTAGCCGAAAGTTAGTTTCATATTCATTCCTAATGCATCATGTGACAGCCATCAGCCAATCACAAAATGCATATACTTATATCCTATGAATCTTGCACATGCTCAGTAGGAGCTGGTGCCTCATAAAGTGTCCATATACAATGATTGTGCACATTTAGATAATGTAAGTGAGTTGGAAAGTTGTTTAAAAATGTGTACTCTATCTGAATCATTCAAGTTTAGTTTTGACTTGACTGTCCCTTTAAGGAACTTGGCAGAAGGTTCAGTTTTGCCTGCAGACACTCATTCTTGTACTGGACTCCAGCCCTTTGGTGAAGAAACTGCCTTCTGCGACAGCCGAACATTTCTCATCAGTCTAGACCACCTGCTGCCATTTTGTCCACCCCAGTTCCTGTGTTTTCATGCATAGTTGAGTTGCTTGGCCTTGTCTCGGAAGTATGGCTTTTTGGCAGCAAGTCTTCCAAGTAGACCACTTCTGACCAGACTTATCTGAACAGTGGATGAGTGTTCCAGGGTCCCACTGGTTTCTGACAATTTTGAGCTGATGGCACTGCTAAACATCTTCTGATTGCAAACAGAAGTAAGCATGACTACTGAGTCTATGGTCTTCAACATTGCCCATTACTTTGTGTTTCTGGAAACCCTGTCTGCCTAGAAATTGCTGCCTGGTAGAGTCCTTGCTGATGCAGAATAACTACCTTGTGTCTTGTTTCTGTGTTCAATCTTGCCATGGCGTTTGACATTAAACTGTCTTCAGGAACCTCACCTTGTTAGCAGAGTTCTGCTATTCCTGACCCAATTTTATTCCTACTACACAGCTGTTACTGTTTCAGCAAATGATTGTGTTTCAACCTACATATTAAATTAGGGCTCAACAAACACAGGAGCCAGGGAGCCACTTGCTCCTAAAATTATATATATATATATGTAAACTCATTGAGTGCAATGTGAATGAAAACATCCACTTTTCATAAGGGAGCAATAAAGTTCTAAAGCCTTTGTAACAACATTAATCATTTTGTGTTCCACACTTTACTCCTATCATTATTTGTAGTAAAAAAAAAGCCCTAGAGGTCGATTCATGAAGCAGCGGATGCTGCTTCGGACCCACTCCGCTTCAGGTCCGCCTGAAGTGGAAGTTAAGACCACTGCTCCTTAACTTGTTCGCCACCTCTGAGGTGGCGGACAGCAATCAGCCCGAACGGATACGATCGGGTTGATTGACACACACCCTGCTGGTGGCCGATTGGTCGCAATTCTGCAGGGGGCGGCATTGCACAAGCATTTCACTAGCTATGTCAGGCGGACATGATCCAGCGGATCATAATAAATCGGCCCCCTAGGCTCCATCTGCCTTTATTCTCTTTACTTTGTATCATACAATGCTTCTGTACCTTTTTACAACATTCTGTTCGTTTTGTGTTATTTGACGTTTTGTATTGCTATGTCACTAAAGTAAGTTTTGATTCTCAACAGATTGATGAATTGCCTGAAGGAGCTGTGAAACCTCCCGCAAATAAGTTCCCAATCTTCTTTTTTGGCACCCATGAGACGTAAGTCTTTTTTTTCACATTCATTGCTATAGTTGTAAAGTAGAAAACACCAGTGTTTAATGAAGGATGAGATTTTCATGAACCCTTAGCTTTATCTGTAAAAAAAAATATATATAAAGGTTAAAAGAACTCTGAAAGGTTTTTTATTAGTTTCTTAAAAATATAACGCAAATGAAGGTAGAATGTTTTTTTTTTTTAGAATCAAAGATTTTTATTGAGGCAATACGAGAAAAAGAAAGAACATATACAGAATATACTTTTTGCATTACTTTGGTAAATTTTGCATACAAGACATTGTTTATCCATTGAACAATGAAACCTTTTCATATAAAAGAATAAAGAAATCTTAATTCAGATATCATACATTTATCTCACCAAAAGAACATAATGAAAATGAAGGGCATTGTATGCGAATACAAAATCAAATACATATAATCAAGCATTACCTCTTTTTTCTTTTTGTTTCTTATATAAACGCATAACCAAGTGATAGAATTTAAACAGCCTGAAAATCTTATACTTCTTATAGGATGGTATATTAATTATAAAATGGATGTATTAATTATCTGGAAATGGACAAATTATAGGGTGTCACAACAAGTTGCTCCTACTAAATGCACGTTATTGGAGGGCGAGTTGCCTCATTTTCTTTGTAGACAGAAGCATAAGAGCAACTTATAACAGTACAATATCAATAGCGGGTAAATACCGCTTGTTTGTCCACCTAAAATAAGGGTGGACGGTAGCTCTAATTGAAGTAGGGGAAGGGTTGGGGGGCGGAGTCAAATATGATGCCAGTATAGTAATATGGAGAGAATGAATGAGGGTCATGCCATATAGTTATAAAAAAAGGGCTCCTAAGGAATGACTTACTGTTTAGCTAACTAATAGAGAGGAACAAAGCTAAGTTAAGGTATAACAATTAACGAAGTAGGGCTTATCTAATACGTATAATAGGTATGATCCACTCAGAAAGCCCAGGATATAACGATGTTTTGGCATCCATTGATTATTGTGTATAATGCTGTATATGATGCATAGCTACTGAGTTATTTCACTGTTAGTACTGTCCAGCAGTACACTATATATAGTAGGTGATAATACTCTGTGGTCTCGGCCGCTGACTCAGTAGTATATCACTGTAAGTGTTAGGGTTATTAACTATAGAAACATTAGCTACGTCCCAAAGAGGAGTTTTGAGTATATATAGTGCCATATACAACTATTACGATAGCCTCCCACTCTTCTAGGTGCATATTAAAGGTCAAATCTTAAAAGATATGAAACGGACACCTATCTAATCCTATGGAGACTAAAGGGACCAAAGCTTAATACATATCACAGGTTAATGTTTAGTTCTATATTGGTATCTCATGTCCAAATTCCTTTAAACATATAATTAACCTTGCTAATGACACACATTATTACTAGGAGGTAGAATTACTCATAAGTGCCCCTCTTCTTGAGGTCATAGTGTTGTCACCGGTGAGTGTGTACATGCACAAAGACAGACATAAATCTGTGCACAGATAAGCATACACACACATAAACATATACGTATACAGCCGAATGCACACATATACACACATATTTTGATACATCATATATGTAAAATTATGTAAGTCAAGTTCCAGTAGGGAAAGTAATAGAGTTTGTGTGACATTAGTACCCGGTTCCAATGAAGGGGATAGCTTGTAAAAACTTCAACATACAGATCCTCTACTCATAGTAGATTTAGCATAACATAAACTTCTATAGGTACGTTAGTGCAGACTGTAAAGTGAGATAGTATATTGTAAACGACTTTAGCTATAATAAAAATTTCTACAACAAAATATCCACACTCACCAATGACTTTCATAGCTTGTACAGAAAGTAAGAACCAGATTCTATAAACATATAACTCAGCTGCCAGAATATAAATATGCTCTGTGCAAGTGACACTTAAACACATTCATTTAGATACTTAAAGCCGATAGTAATGATTATGTTATGAAACTAAAATGTTTACCTTATATATTAACAATAAGAATAGGCTGACTATTATATAAGCTACATAGTGATAGGGTGCTGGTGGTGAATTATATATAGGGAGGGACATTTATTATAGAAAGCCACCCATTACTTCTAAACATAGAGTGGAGGTTTGGGGGAGAAGCAGAGAGATATATAGGGTTATTGTGAGAGTGTCCCTCACTGCATATAAAAGGGGGACAGGGAGTATAAATAAGCTGCAGAAAGGAATATTAGCAAGGCCCTGTGGTTATTTAAGGTGAGGGGAGCTCAGCTAAATGTTCATGGCGTGGTTACCACCTCAGGGGATAGAGCATATTAGGGGTGAGAGACAGTCTTGGCAACACATCATAAGGGTATAACATCTATGCCTTATGAGCCAAATAAGAAGATAATATACATGGCAGAATAAGTAACAGTTAAATTAGAAATAAAGGCAAAGACCATGTTCAACATATGTAACCTATAGGGAGGCTCAAACATATTTTGGAATAAAGAGATAAGCCGCAAAGACCACATGCTAAGGTTCAACTGATATCCATGCTAGTGTCAGCACATAGTTATAAGGACCCCATCAGCAAGGCTAATTATCAAACTGGGGTATCAGTCCCGTAGTGTACATATAGTCAACCAATCCCATATCTGAACTTTTGCTGTGGGCGCCATGATGACAAAAAGTACAATCCAGGACTTCTCTCACATGGAAGCAGATACTCATACAGACCGCAGCTCCCAAGAGTAAGTATTCCACATCGGGTAGAGTAGGTGTAGCTCATCGGGACCTCAGTGTCACTATAGGAAGGCTTACTCCGCAGCTCCGGCACTAGACCCTTACCCAAAACACAGGCCACGTGGTCTGCAGGACAGGGGAAACCACCCGCTCCGGTGGAAGACAACTGGGCTCTCAGCAGAAGAATTGGGTACTTCTCTACCAGGTAAGAGACACTGCAATTTAGCAACCGCCTCACTGGTGCAGACTTGTAGTGGAGGAAGCCAGGGGCCGCTTGAGTATCCATGTGCGCCATCAGAACTCTCGATTCGGCAGATGACAGAGTCTCAGGCAAGTGCTTGATACCTTCGCCCTCTAGCAAAGGAGCCGATCTCGGTCGGGTCTCCAATCTCAAGATTGCTGGGCTCTCTGTAGGAACGCAGTTCTCACTAGATGACAGCAAGTCAGCACTCCTGGTCCCCTTCTTTTGCGGAGCACGATTAGCTGGCTGTAGTAGCTGTTTAATTTCGGCAAGATTCTCATCCATCCGCCATGCCAGTTGTTCAAGCAGGGACTGCACCGTAGTGTATAAGTCTTCAGTGGGTGCCAGTGCCATTTTCGCGAAAATGGTCAGTTTTATTACAGAAATTAGTATAGAAATAGTCCATACAGCAATCTATTACAAAGCTTCTGGAATTTGCTGCTGAGCTCGATGTCCCCGTGGCAGTATCCAAACATGTAAATTGAGGAAAAAGTCTTCTCACTCGCTTCTAAATCTGAATTGTTGCTCAGTGTCCACAATAAATTTGTAGGTGCCTTCTTTAGGTGCTTTATTTGTGATAAATATTAGCAATTATCTCCCAAAAATAGGATTTAGAGCCAGAGCTCTTACTGTATGCGTCTAGCTCGGTTGGCAGTTGGCTCCGCCCCAAGGTAGAATGTTTTAAAAATATGACCACTGCTTTTAGATTCATTTTAAATGTGTAATTAAATGACACAATACTGAGTTTTTCCCCCAGTTTTCCGTGCTTAAATGACCAAGCAAATTTGGCATTTTGGTTCACTATTGGTTTCATCTTAAAGGGACAGTCAACACCAGAATTTTTGTTGTTTAAAAAGAAAGATAATCCCTTTATTACCCATTCCCCAGTTTTGCATAACCAACACAGTTATAATAATACACGTTTTACCTCTGTAATTATCTTGTATCTAAGCTTCTGCTGACTGCCTCCTTATTTCAGTTCTTTTGACAGACATGCAGTTTAGCCAATCAGTGCTCACTCCTAGGTCACTTTACGTGCATGAGCTCAATGTTATCTATATGAAACATGTGAACTAATGCCCTCTAGTGGTCAAAATGTATTCAGATTAGAGGCAGTCTTCAAGGTCTAAGAAATTAGCATATGAACCTACTAGTTACCTCATACATACTATACACTGTTTTTTAACAACCATACAGGCCTGTGTATAAAATGGCAATAAATAGGAATTTAATACTGAAAAATGGGGGGGAGGGACAAAAAACATTTTGCTTTGCCGTTTTCATTGTAGCTAAAAAGAAATACCTCCCAAATTCAGTATGTTGTCCTGATTTTAGGAATACCCCATATGTCTATAGTTTATAGCAACTATAGGCCAAATACTACAAAGATGGAATTCTTGGTTTAACCCTAAAATTTGCTATGCTTAGGAGGATATGTATCAAGCCGTCAACCACAAATATGCCAGAATTTCACAGCGTAATTGTTGCGAGCTTGATCCGACCTAGTTATCAAAGCCTACAGAGCGGCAAATGTTGAAATTTGTGACATAACATATGATCAGCCGGTCTCAATCCGACACAGATCAGTGCTTACGTCATTACAGATGTTCCGAATACACATTCGGCTCTATTTGACACCTTTTCCCAGTTATCACAAATCTAACAGGTACGCTCGTGGCTATTCTGGCCCAGCGTACCTGGTTTTCAATCCGCCACCCTGGAGGCCGCAGATGACATAGAAATCATTGGGAGTCTGCAAGCACCGAAAGCTTGTGTTCGATGCTGCCAGATATCCCATTGATTTATATGGTAGAAAACAAGTTACATTTACACCTAACACCCTAACATAAACCCCGAGTCTAAACACCCCTAATCTGCCGCCCCGATATTGCAACACAAATAAAATGTATTAACCCCTATTCCGCCGCTCCCCGACCCCGCCGCAACATAAATAAACTTATTAACCCTTATTCCGCCGTTCCGCGACACCGCCGCAACCTAAATCAAAGTATTAACCTCTAAACCTCTGGCCTCCCACATCACTACCACTAACTAAACATTAACCCCTAAACCGTCAGCCCCCCACATTGCCATAAACTAAATTAAGCTATTAACCCCTAAACCTAACAACTCGCTAACTTTAAATTAAAATTACAACCTCCCTATCTTCAAATAAATTTAAACTTACCTGTAGAATTAAAATAAACTATTTTAAAATATTAATTAACCTACCCTAACTATTATACTACAATTAAATTAAACTACCAATTCAATTACATATTAAAAAACCCTAAACCTACTCAAATTGTTTAAATATACTATTAAACCTTATTACAAATTACTAAATTACAGAAAAAAAAACACTGTTACAAAATCCCCCACTAAATTACGAAAAATAAAAAAACACATTATCAAAAATAAAAAAGAATTACACATTATCAAAATTTAAAAAAGCCCCCCCCCCAAATAAAAAAAAACCCCCTAGCCTACAATAAACTACCAATGGCCCTTAAAAGGGCCTTTTTGTGGGGAATTGCCCCAAAGAAATCGTCTCTTTTACCTGTAAAAAAATAATACAAACACCCCCCAACAGTAAAGCCCACCACCCAACCAACCAACCCCCTCAAATAAAAAACTTATCTAAAATAACCTAAGCTCCCCGTTGCGCTGAAATGGGCATTTAGCTCTTTTAAATGCCCAGACCCTAATCTAAAAATAAAACCCACCCAAAAAAACCTTAAATAAACCTAACACTAATCCACTTAGTTATTGAAGTCCTGCCTGAAGGATCCATCCAGCCGGCAAGAAGTCTTCATCCAGGCGGCCTCTTCAATCTTCATCCAGACGGCATCTTATATCTTCATCCATCCGGCACGGAGCGGGTCCTTCCTGAAGACATCCGGCGTGGAGCATCCTCTTCATACGGTTGCCGCCATAAACTGGAACTTCAATGCAAGTGACGTCATCCAAGATGGCGTCCCTTGCATTCCTATTGGCTGAAAGATTTCAATCAGCCAATAGGATTAGAGCTGCTAAAAATTTGAGCAGCTCTCATCCTATTGGCTGTTCCAATCAGGCAATAGGATTGAGCTCTGATCCTATTGGCTGATTGGAACAGCCAATAGAATGAGAGCTGCTCAAATCCTATTGGCTGATTGGAACAGCCAATAGGATTTTAGCAGCTCTAATCCTATTGGCTGATTTAAATCTTTCAGCCAATAGGAATGCAAGGGACGCCATCTTGGATGACGTCACTTGCATTGAAGTTCCAGTTTACGGTGGTGAAGGTATGAAGAGGATGCTCCGCGCCGGATGTCTTCAGGAAGGACCCTCTCCACGCCGGATGGATGAAGATAGAAGATGCCGTATGGATAAAGACTTCTTGCCGACTGGATGAGGACTTTGCCGGTTGGATGAAGATCGAAGAGGCTGCCTGGATGAAGAAAAAAGAGAAATGTGTGTATGCGCTAAACAGCTATGGGGATGAAGAATAATCTGAAAATATATAATAGTATATTAAAGATATGTGTAATAAAATCACTTGGTGTGGCATACAAATTTAGTGTAGGTGTTACAAAGAATAACTTAGCAACTATAATAAATCAAATGTCAAAGCAGCTAAAATAAATCAAATGTCAAAGCAATATGTATATCAGAATAAAATTTATTTATCTCATTTAAAATAACATGAAAATATCTAAATATTGTCTATTGATAATATGACCGGTCATATATAATTACAAACACTATGCTAAAAATATGTAAAATATGCTAAAAATAGCTAAAAGTAGCTGAATATTGATTGAGGCAACAAGGTCTAAAAAGATATTGGGATGGTTGCTCTATATAAATGTGTAAATCCACCTATGGAATACTGGCTCATATGAGATTAGGTCACAGTAAAAGTTCAGTTTGGGAATAGGTAGGTATAAAAGTTCTGCCTAGGGATGAAATAATGTTAAAGCTCCGTTATAGGAATAAATGGGTGTTAAAACACTGTATGGAGATATTTGTAGTTCCGTTAGATGTTCCAAATAATAAAACAGGGGTTATTAGCAGTTTCTGTGATACTAAGATGATATCTTCTTTTAGGAATAACCTCTGACAACCATGCTGCAGGGCCGCTACACCTCTATGGTGCCTACCTGCTCCTTTCTCGAGCTGAATCCTCCGTCAAGGTACGGCACAGGTGTCCGGCGCGGCTCACAACAGCTGGTGACGTCAGGAACGCTTGATGCGTGTCGAATGTAGGTCCGGTCAGGAAGAGAAACTCTGCGCAGAGTATTAATAGAAGTGGATCAAGTAGTCCCAACGAATCCTTTGCAATCCTTGTAGATAATAATGTATTATCACTTTGTGATTATTCATCTAGGTCCATCAACGCGTTTCACCACATAACATGGCTTTATCAAGATGGTTTAAGCTAGTTCTGAGATCCTTTATAAATGTATAGTTCATCTGTGATTGGTCATGGTTTAATTGTTGAATTGTTGATTCCTTAAGGACATTCCTTACTTAAGGTGGATTTACTTAAAGGTGGATTTACTTAAGGTGGATTACCTATGTTCTTATTTTGTATTATATAGAGCTATTTCCTTCTATCATTTGATACTATCGTATATATACAATTTCTTATAGTGTGAAAATATAAAGTCTTTACATTAAAAATCTAAAGTCTTTACATTAAAAAATCATTCTTTTTACTCAATTAATATGTGTACAATCTTTATAGATATATTCTATAAAACATCTAAATGGGGTTAATATAATGTAAACATAGTGGTATTTATATATGTACAATTTATAATAGAATCCTAAAAATAATATACAAAGTTTTATATTACAAATGCATGCATAATGTAGGCTCGTCGTTTATGCATATATTATATATAGCATCTAAAATTGGGACTAATGTAATTAGAGCTTACATCTATATTTATTAGAACTTTTGCTGTTTCTATCAGTATTAACATAAAGCATGTATGAGTTAAAAATTATACAACTTTATTGTTGTTAAACCGTTATTAACCCTAGATGTCAGTACTTAATAGTAGGTTTTATAAAATAAAAAGTCCCATAAATGTCTTTAATTTCAGAATGTGTATGACCTGTTTGGTTCAGAAGATCCTTAATATTATATGTATGTGTATATTATGTAATACTTGTGGATCCCAATTATATTTACTAAAATGCCATATATATTAAATGAACTGTGACTGTAAAAATAAGATAATCAATACAAAGAATCATAAAAAGAATCTTAAAATCTATAGTAGAATACATATGGAAGGTTTTTTTTTCTATGTTTTAATGTTCGAAATATAGTTCCATTAAGGGTATCGTTTGGCTTATGTACATGTGTATACAATTTTGAGTATTGGATTGGTGGGGAGTCGCAAGATTATCAGTCTAGAATAAATGGATTTAAATCTAGCTCCGAATTTAGTCCTTGTGGGAATAATGTTTTTAATTCAAAAATAAGTTCTGCTTCTTTTCTAAGGAGTAGTTGATCAAAATTCCCTCCTCTCCATGGTTTTGCGATCTTGCAAATACCCCAATACTTAAGGTCGTTGGTGTTGTTATAGTGTACTGTCCTGAAGTGTTCATAAAGCCTAGTTTCTTGATCACCTTTTTTTATAAGATTGAGGTGTTCCCTAATTCTTGTGCGTAAAACTCTGGAGGTCTCTCCCAAATATTGTTTGCCACATGTGCACTGAATCAGGTATATGATGCCTTTATCACTGCATCTAATGGTCTCTTTGATATTGTATTTCTTACCTGTATTGAAGGATTTGTAATCTTTACATTTTGTGCTATGTTGGCAAGCTTTACAGCTATAGCAGGGATAATATCCCCTTAATTTTCTTCCCGTCAAATCTTTCTCTTTTGTCTTATGGTTTACTTTCTTAAAATCACTAGGTGCAAGGATATTTTTAATGTTAGTTGCTTTCCTGTAAACAATACTAGGGTAATCAGAGATACTGTTTCCCAAAATTGGATCAGATTTAATCAGATGCCAGTGTTTGTTTAAAATCCTAGTTAGATGTTTGTGATGGTAATTATAATTAGTTATTAATGGTACTTTTAAGGTTTCTTTGGTCTGGTTCTCAGCTTTTGGCTTTTTTGAGAGTATATTCTGTCTGTCCATATTTCTGACTTTATTAATCTCGTCTTTCAGAGTATCATGATCGTATCCCTTTTCTAAGAATCTGTCCTCTAGGATCTTAACCTGTGTATCATAATCAGAAAGTTTGGAGCAATTTCGTCTAATTCTAAGGAATAGACCCTTAGGGATGTTGTCTATCCACCTTTTCAAGTGACAACTATGTGTGGGGATATAGTTATTGGCATCCGTTGTTTTGAAATGATTTTTAGTTGTTAATTCTCCGTGTTCTATAAAGATGTCCAAATCTAAAAACATAATTTGTTGTCTACTTATTGTATAAGTGAATTCCAAGTTTAGATCGTTGTGATTCATATCTTGAAAGAAGGTTATCAGGCTATCCTCACTCCCCTTCCATATTATTAAAATATCGTCAATATATCTTTTGAACAGCACGAGGTTTGCTCCCAACTCATGCTCTTGGGTAAAGTGGTGTTCCCATTTACCCATAAATAAGTTAGCATAGCTGGGAGCAAACCTCGTGCCCATTGCTGTACCCTGTGTTTGAAGATATATATCATCGTTAAAAGCGAAAACATTGTTTTCCAGTATAAATTCAATACATGTCAATATAAATTGTTTATGTTTCAATTGTACGCTGCTCTCACTTTTTAGGAACCAGTCTATGGCTGCAATACCCTTATCGTGTTTGATACTCGTGTATAGCGAACTTACGTCGCTGGTTGCCAAAATGTAATCATCTTGCCAATTCAAATTTTGTAATAGATTTAGGACATCTGTAGTGTCTTTAAGATATGATGGCAATTTTTGAACATAACTTTGCAGTTGTGTGTCTACATATAAAGAAAGGTTGGAACAGATAGATGAAATGCCTGAGATTATGGGGCGTCCCGGTGGATTAACTAAATTTTTATGTATCTTGGGTAAGAAATAGAACATGGCCATTTTGGGATGTTTCTGATAAATGAAGTTAAATTCTTTCGTACTGATTATATTATTTTCTTTGGCCTTATTTAGAAGAACTAATAGTTTGGTATTGGTTTTGTTCATGGGATTTAGTTTAAGTTTTTTGTAAGTGTCTATATCGTTCAACAAACGGTTAGCTTCTCCAATATAGTTTTCAGTATCCATGATAACTAAACCCCCACCCTTATCCGCCGGTTTGATTGTGATATTTTTATCTTTTTGTAATTGTGTTAAAACCTCCCTTTCTTTTTTAGTCATATTATATTTAACACTCCTTTTATCTTCTGTATTTAGTTTATCTATTTCAGATAGAATTGATCTTTCAAAAACTTCGATATTACTCCCTTTACTGTGGTAGGGGTAAAATTTGGATTTAGGTTTCAATTGGGTATGTGTAATTTTACTCGATACCTCTGCTGTTTGTCTAATTTGTCTTTCTATGGGGTTTTTTATAAAATGTCTTTTCAGGGTTAGTTGTCTCACAAATTGTTTGATATGTATGTGAGTTTCAAACTTATTCATTTTGACAGTAGGTGCAAATGTAAGTCCTAGTTTTAATACTTTAGTTTCAACTTCTGTGAGTGTTTTTTTGCTGAGATTGAATATGCCTACTTTATTTATTTCGATTTCTTCTTGGACTGTACATTTCTTTCTACTTCCGTTTCCCCTAGTTCCTCTATGTTTCTTTTTGTTCTTGTTTTTCTCTGATCTAATGGGGTACTTACCCCTAAAAAATCCCCAGAGGTACTTGGTCTATTAGATACCCCGTCAGTATTTATATTTTCTGTATTGTCTTGTTGTGGTGCTATTGTCTGAAATCTGTTTCTTATAGGAATTGACCATTCTCTTTTCTTTAAGTGACTGGGTTTATTCCCTTTAGTTAATCCTCCTTGTTTTGTGTAATAGTGTTCCTGATCATTTCTGTAGTGGTCTCCAGTGTAGTTTCTGTGATGTGGTGTGTGAAATTGTACAGATTTTCTAAAGTTATGGTATTCATTATTTGTTCCATTGTTACTATGTGGTCTAAATTGATAACTATCCTCTTTTTGGTGAATATACCTATTTGATCTATAGTCGTGGTCACAATTTTCTAAGTGAACATTTTCCCTTTCATCCATCCATCTATGGTGTCTTGGTGAAGTAAAAGCATTATGTCTATAATCTTGGTTTTTATTTTCGAAATGAACATTTCTTTTCTCATGTGTGTACCTATTGTTTGCTGGTGACATATAAGTGTTGTCATTCCTATGTGACCTCATATGTTGGTGCTGAGTGTTTGCCTGGATGAAGACTTCTTGCCGGCTGGATGCATCCTTCAAGCGGGACTTCAATAACTGTAAGTGGATTGTCTGGGGTTAGTGTTAGGTTTATTTAAGGGTTTTTTGGGTGAGTTTTATTTTTAGATTAGGGTCTGGGCATGTAAAAGAGCTAAATGCCATTTTAAGGGCAAGGCCCATACAAATGCCCTTTTTAGGGCAATGGGGAGCTTAGGTTATTTTAGGTAGGTTTTTTATTTGGGGGTGTTGGGTGTTGGGGGGTGTTTGTATTTTTTTTTTTACAGGTAAAAGAGCTGATTTCTTTTGGGCAATGCCCCACAAAAGGCCCTTTTAAGGGCCATTTATAGTTTATTACAGGCTAGGGTTTTTTTATTTTGGGGGGGCTTTTTTATTTTGATAGGGCTATTAGATTAGGTGTAATTCATTTTTATTTTTGATAATGTGTTTTTTTATTTTTCGTGTTTAGTGTTTTGTTTGTTTTGTAACAGTGTTTTTTATATGTGTAATTTAGTAATTTGTAATAAGGTTTAATAGTATATTTAAATAATTTAAATAGGGTTAGAGTTTTTTAATATGTAATTTAGTTAATTTAATTGGTAGTTTAATAGTTAGGGTGGGTTAATTAATATTTTAAAATAGTTTATTTTAATTCTACAGGTAAGTTTAAATTTATTTGAAGATAGGGATTTAGTAATTTTAATTTAAAGTTAGCGGGTTGTTAGGTTTAGGGGTCAATAGCTTAATTTAGTTTATGGCGATGTGGGGGGCTGACGGTTTAGGGGTTAATATGTTTAGTTAGTGGTAGTGATGAGGGAGGCCAGAGGTTTAGGGGTTAATACTTTTATTTAGGTTGCGGCGGGGTCGGGGAGCGGCGGGATTGGGTTAATAATTTTATTTAGGTTGCAGCGGAATAGGGGTTAATAATGTTATTTGTGTTGTGGCGGGGTCGGGGAGTGGTGGGATAGGGGTTAAACATTTTAGTATAGTGGCGGCGTTTAGTGACAGGGTATAAATAAAGTTGGTAAAAAGCCGAATAAACGCGAGATCGATGACTGTTAGTTAACAACAGTCCGATGCTCATCGCCCCGTACTTGGTGTGCGTCTTTTTGCCGGCTTTTTTATAAATAAGGAGAGCGTATTGAGATACGTGGCCGCGATGTTAGGCGAGCGTATTGGTGCCGGCGAATGCAACAAAGTTGAGGCTTTGATAAATATCCCTCTTAGACTCTAGACGAAATACAGTCACCTATTTCAAAACTGCTACACAGACGTATATATTTGTAGAATTTAGGCACACTAGGGTATTTATCTAGAGGTAGTTTTACACATTATGTTTATTCCTATTATCACCAATGGCAGAAAATAAAATGTAGGGGTAAAAAAAAACACAAAAAACCCACAATACACTTTATTAAAATAAAATTATGAAAAAATAAACTTTATTAAAATAAAATGTACAGGCATACCTCATTTCTTCTATAAAGGTAAGACGAGTCCACGGATTCATCCTTTACTTGTGGGATATTATCCTTCCCTACAGGAAGTGGCAAAGAGCACCACAGCAGAGCTGTCTATATAGCTCCTCCCTTAGCTCCACCCCCCCCAGTCATTCTCTTTGCCTACTCTAAGTACTAGGAAGGGTAAAGTGAAAGAGGTGATAAAATATTAGTTTTTAATTTCTTCAATCAAGAGTTTGTTATTTTTAAATGGTACCGGTTTGTACTATTTACTCTCAGGTAGCAGATGGATGAAGACTGCTGCCTGGAGCATGATGATCTTAGCATTTGTAACTAAGGTCCATTGCTGTTCCCACAGAGGCTGAGGAGTACAGGAAACTTCAGTGTGAGGAACGGTTGCATGCTATGCAGCAGTGAGGTATGTTCAGTCATATTTTTTCTGGAGAGACTGTGTATTTCAGAAAGGCTGACATTATACCCAGGAGGGTAAGGGTGAGCAGTAATCCTAGAGCTAAAAGAAGGGCATTACTTAGCTTGCTTATGGGGCTAATTACATATATGGTTGACACTGAATGTAAAATGTTTGTGAGCAAACGTTTTTTGGTTGGGAGTGCTTAACGTTTTTGTGGGCAAATAAACGTTTTGGGCAACTTTATTAGGACACACATGGCTTAATTTTCGGGTCTTGGAACCCACATGGCTAGTTATAACCGCTCTGGTGCGGTTCTTTAAGGCTCAGGAAACATTGAGTGAGATGGGCGGGGCCTATTTTCGCGCCTCAGATGCGCAGTTAGTTTGTCAGCAAGCAGCAAGCTCTAACTCCTGAGGGCCCTGGTGTATGTTTTGGGCCAAATCGAAGCTTTTACCCCACACTTTCGATCCCTGAGGGCAGGTAGGGCCACAGCAGGGCCTTTGAGGGGTCTTTTTCCGGATCTGGACCTATTTTCGATCCGGTTTGGACATTAAGGGGTTAATTGTTAAAAAAAAATTTGGTGCAATCTTAACTACCTATAGTGGGTCTACATACAAAATTTTGAAAAATTTAGTGCATGTTTAGGCTGTTTTGCAGAACGTGTATGCTTTTTTTTCTCTTAAAGGCACAGTATCGTTTTTTAAGATTGTTATTTTTTTCACTAAATAAAGTGTTTTCATGCTTGTTTGTAGTCATTACTAGCCTGTTCAACATGTCTGACATTGAGGAAAGTCAATGTTCAATATGTTTAGAAGCCATTGTGGAACCTCCACTTAGAATGTGTCCCTCATGCACTGAAAGGTCAATAAGTTGTAAAGAACATATTTTAGCTACTAAAAGTATGTCGCAGGACGATTCTCAGTCAGAAGAGAATCAGGTTATGCCATGTAATTCTCCCCAAGTGTCACAACCGTTAACGCCCGCACAAACGACGCCAAGTACTTCTAGTGCGTCTAATTCTTTCACCCTGCAAGATATGGCCGCAGTTATGAATACTACCCTCACTGAGGTTTTATCTAAGCTGCTGGGGTTGCAGGGGAAGCTCAGTAGGTCTGGTGTGAGAACAAACGCTGAGCCCTCTGACGCTTTATTAGCTATATGCGATGTACCCTCACAATGTTCTGAAGTGAGGGATTTGCTGGCTGAGGGAGAGTTTTCTGAAAATATGTTCCCTCAGACAGATTCAGATATGACGGCTTTTAAATTTAAACTAGAACATCTCCGCTTATTGCTTAGGGAGGTTTTAGCGACTCTGGATGACTGTGACCCTATTGTATTTCCAGAGAAATTGTGTAAAATGGACAAATTCCTAGAGGTTCCTGCCTACACTGATGTTTTTCAAGTCCCTATGAGGATTTCGGAAATTGTTACTAAGGAGTGGGATAGACCAGGTATTCTGTTCGCTCCCCCTCCTACTTTTAAGAAAATGTTTCCCATATCAGACGCCGTGCGGGACTCGTGGCAGATGGTCCCTAAGGTGGAGGGAGCTATTTCTACCCTGGCTAAGCGTACAACTATACCTATTGAGGACAGTTGTGCTTTCAAAGATCCTATGGATAAAAAATTAGAGGGTCTCCTGAAGAAAATATTTGTTCATCAAGGTTTTCTTCTCCAACCTATAGCGTGCATTGTTCCTGTAACTACTGCAGCGTCCTTTTGGTTCGAGGCTCTGGAAGAGGCTCTTCAGGTTGAGACCACTGTTCCCTCTAAGACCAGTTTTTTGTGCGGCCCAGCAGTGAAACAGTTAATCAAGTAACCACACCCAGCAATTAGCAAACATTGCACAATGCAGACTGGAAGGTATGGTGCTCTTATTAACTGTTTCACTGCTGGGCCGCACACAAAACTGGCCTTAGAGGGAACACTGGTTGAGACTCCATTAGAGGATATACTGGATAGAATTAGGGCTCTCAAGCTAGCTAATTCTTTCATTACAGATGCCGCTTTTCAATTGGCTAAATTAGCGGCAAAGAATTCAGGTTTTGCCATTTTAGCGCACAGAGCGTTATGGCTTAAGTCCTGCTCTGCCGATGTGTCATCAAAAGCTAAGCTTTAGCCATCCCTTTCAAGGATAAGACCCTATTCGGGCCTGAACTGAAAGAGATCATTTCAGACATCACTGGAGGGAAAGGCCATGCCCTTCCTCAGGATAAGACGAATAAGATGAGGACCAAACAAAATAATTTTCTTTCCTTTCGAAACATCTAAGGTGGTCCCTCTTCCTCTTCCCCTGCCGCAAAGCAAGAGGGGAATCTTGCTCAATCCAAGTCAGTCTGGAGACCTAACCAGACTTGGAACAAGGGTAAACATGCCAAGAAGCCCGCTGCTGCCACCAAGACAGCATGAAGGAGTAGCCCCCGATCCGGGACCGGATCTAGTAGGGGGCAGACTTTCTCTCTTCGCTCAGGCTTGGGCAAGAGACATTCAGATCTCCTGGGCTTTAGAAATAGTAACCCAGGGGTATCTTCTAGATTTCAAAGATTCTGCCCCAAGGGGGAGAGTCCATCTTTCTCAATTGTCTGTAAACCAGACAAAAAGAGAGGCGTTCTTACGCTGTGTAGAAGACCTGTATTCCATAGGAGTGATCTGCCCAGTTCCGGAAACAGAACAGGGGCAAGGGTTCTACTCCAATCATTTTGTGGTTCCCAAAAAACTTTCAGACCAATTTTGGATCTCAAGATCCTAAACAAATTCCTCAGAGTCCCATCCTTCAAGATGGAGACCATTCAGACTATTTTGCCAATGATCCACGAGGGTCAATATATGACCACCGTGGACTTAAAGGATGCGTATCTACACATTCCTATCCACAAAGATCATCACCAGTTCCTCAGGTTCGCCTTTCTGGACAAGCATTACCAGTTTGTGGCTCTTCCCTTCGGGTTGGCCTCGGCTCCCAGAATTTTCACAAAGGTGCTAGGGTCCCTTCTGGCGGTTCTAAGGCTGCGGGGCATCGCAGTGGTGCCTTATCTGGACGATATCTTAATCCAGGCGTCAACTTACAAACTAGCCAAGTCTCACACGGACATCGTGTTGGCCTTTCTAAGATCTCACGGGTGGAAGGTGAACGTAAAAAAGAGTTCACTTCTCCCTCTCACAAGAGTTCCATTCCTGGGAACTCTGATAGATTCGGTGGACATGAAAAATTTTCTGACGGAGGTCAGGAAATCAAAGATTTTATCCATCTGCCGAGCTCTTCATTCCATTCCTCGGCCGTCAGTGGCTCAGTGTATGGAGGTAATCGGTTTAATGGTAGCGACAATGGACATCGTTCCGTTTGCTCGCTTGCATCTCAGACCACTGCAACTTTGCATGCTCAAACATTGGAATGGGGATTATGCAGATTTATCTCCTCAGATAAATCTGGATCAAGAGACCAGAGACTCTCTTCTTTGGTGGTTGTCACAGGATCATCTGTCCAAGGGAATGTGTTTCCGCAGGCCAGCGTGGGTCATAGTGATGACGGACGCCAGCCTATTGGGCTAGGGTGCAGTCTGGAATTCCCTGAAAGCACAGGGATTGTGGACTCAGGAGGAGGCTCTCCTCCCGATAAATATTCTAGAACTGAGAGCGATATTCAACGCGCTTCAGGCGTGGCCTCAGCTGGCGTCGGCCAGATTCATAAGATTCCAGTCGGACAATATCATGACTGTAGCATATATCAATCATCAGGGGGAACAAAGAGTTCTCTAGAGATGATAGAGGTTACCAAGATAATTCAATGGGCAGAGACTCACTCTTGCCATCTATCAGCAATCTATATCCCAGGAGTGGAGAACTGGGAGCAGATTTTCTAAGTCGTCAGACTTTTCATCCGGGGGAGTGGGAACTCCATCCGGAGGTGTTTGCACAATTGATTCAGCAATGGGGCACACCAGAATTGGGTCTGATGGTGTCTCGTCAGAATGCCAAACTTCCTCGATACGGGTCCAGGTCAAGGGATCCTCAGGCAGTACTGATAGATGCTCTAGCAGTACCCTGGTCGTTCAACCTGGCTTATGTGTTTCCACCATTTCCTCTCCTTCCTTGTTTGATTCAAACAGGAGAGAGCTTCTGTGATTTTGATAGCACCTGCGTGGCCACGCAGGACTTGGTATGCAGACCTAGTGGACATGTCATCTCTTCCACCATGGACGCTGCCACTGAGACAGGACCTTCTGATTCAAGGTCCGTTCCAGCATCCAAATCTAGTTTCTCTGCGACTGACTGCTTGGAGATTGAACGCTTGATCTTATCCAAGCGGGGGTTCTCTGAGTCGGTCATAGATACCTTGATTCAGGCTCGAAAACCTGTCACCAGGAAAATTTCTCATAAGATATGGCGTAAATATCTTTATTGTTGCGAATCCAAAGGCTACTCATGGAGTAAGATCAGGATTCCTAGGATTTTGTCCTTTCTCCAAGAAGGATTGGAGAAGGGGTTATCAGCTAGTTCCTTAAAGGGACAGATATCTGCTTTATCAATTCTACTGCACAAACGTCTGGCAGATGTTCCAGACGTTCAGTCGTTCTGTCAGGCTTTAGTTAGAATCAAGCCTGTGTTTAAACCTGTTGCTCCGCCATGGAGTTTGAATTTAGTTCTTAAGGTTCTTCAAGGCGTTCCGTTTGAACCTATGCATTCCATAGATATTACGCTTCTAAGTTCTGTTTTTAGTTGCTATCTCTTCGGCTCGAAGAGTTTCTGAACTATCTGCATTGCAATGCGACTCGCCTTATCTTGTTTTCCTTGCTGATAAGGTGGTTTTGCGTACCAAACCTGGATTCCTTCCTAAGGTTCTTACTAATAAGAATATTAATCAGGAAATTGTTGTTCCTCCTTTGTGTCCTAATCCTTCCTCTAAGAAGGAGTGTCTGTTGCACAACTTGGACGTGGTTCGTGCTTTAAAGTTTTACTTGCAAGCGACAAAAGATTTCTGTCAAACATCTTCTTTGTTTGTTGTCTATTCTGGAAGACGTAGAGGTCAAAAAGCTACGGCTACCTCTCTTGCTTTTTGGCTGAAAAGCATCATCCATTTGGCATACGAGACTGCTGCACAGCAGCCTCCTGAAAGAATTACAGCTCACTCTACTAGAGCGGTGGCTTCCACATGGGCTTTTAAAAATGATGCTTCTGTTGAACAGATTTGTAGGGCTGCGACTTGGTCTTCGCTTCATACCTTTTCCAAATTTTCTAAATTTGATACCTTTGCTTCTTCGGAGGCTATTTTTGGGAGAAAAGTTCTTCAAGCAGTGGTGCCTTCTGTTTAACCATCTGTCTTGTCCCTCCCGTATCCGTGTCCTGTAGCTTTGGTATTGTATCCCACAAGTAAAGGATGAATCCGTGGACTCGTCTTACCATATAGAAGAAAAGTAAATGTATGCTTACCTGATAAATTGATTTCTTCTATGTCATTTTAAGACAGATTGTATTTTTTTATTTAAACTCAGTCACCTCTGCACCTTGTAGTTTCTCCTTTTTCTTCCTGTACCTTTGGTCGAATGACTGGGGGGTGGAGCTAAGGGAGGAGCTATATAGACAACTCTGCTGTGGTGCTCTTTGCCACTTCCTGTAGGGAAGGATAATATCCCACAAGTAAAGGATGAATCAGTGGACTCGTCTTACCATAGAAGAAATCAATTTATCAGGTAAGCATAAATTTAGTTTTTATTGCACTTCGCAGATATTGCTCTTTTTTTTACAAATTAAAGGCTTGTGGCAACCATGTGTCAAGCAAGTCTATCAGTGCCCTTTTTCCAACAAAGATACACATATAAACATATAAATACACATGAATACACATATATACACCAATATACACACCACTAGCAAGAAAGATGGCTCAATGAAGCCTCAGATGATGGTTAGGATTTTTTAGCAATAAAGTATTTTTTAATTAAGGTATGCACAAAGGTTGTTTTTTTTTTAGACATAATGCTATTGCACACTTAAAGGGGCAGTCAACACCAGAATTGTTGTTGTTTAAAAAAGATAGATAATCACATTTTTTACCAATTCCCCAGTTTTGCATAACCAACACAGTTATAATACACGTTTTATCTCTGTAATTACCTTGTATCTAAGCCTCTGTAAACTGCCCCCTTATTTCAGTTCTTTTGATGCATTTTAGCCAATCAGTGCTCACTCCTAGGTAACTTCACGTGCATGAGCTCAATGTTATCTATATTAAACACATGCACTAATGCCCTCTAGTGGTGAAAAACTGTCAAAATTCTTTCAGATTAGAGGCGGCCTTCAAGGTCTAAGAAATTAGCATATGAACCTCCTAGGTTTAGCTTTCAACTAAGAATACCAAGAGAACAAAGCAAAATTGGTGATAAATGTAAATAATTTTACAGTTTCTCTGTACATGTCCAAGACAAGCCATTGTTAACCAATGAAGTGAAAGCAGCATTAGATACACGTTGATCGCAGTGTGTATCTCATGAATGGAGGCACCCCACTGACAGGCATGGGATTACAGAGACACCCTGTCCCTATCATCACTAGCCTGGGGTATCCTCCATTACTCTATTTCTAAACTTCCTCACCCCTGTGCAGAAATAGCGCAGTTGCACCAACAGCACTGAGAATGGTGTGCTAACAGCATAGGACACATCCGTTGTACAAGGTACGGCGCTGGTCCTAAAGGGCTAAACGCTACTTTTCTCTATAGTACTGTTAAAGGGACCCTAAACCCTAAATACATTTCATGCATCTCCTTCTAACTATGGGTGTTGTAATTTTGGAACTTAGGTTACACTGCAGGTATCTGCTGCACATGTACAAACAGGTCAGCACTGGAATGTAGTGGAAAATAGATTTCAACATGGCAGTAACGATGTCTAGAGGGAGCTGGGGAATAACCTCAACACTATGCTTATAAAGGGCCAGATTACAAGTGGAGTGTTATTTAACGCTCCAGCTCGTGTTACAAGTTGAAAGTAAATAGTTTTGCTTGTGCGCTAACCTGACGCGCATAGAAAGCTGAACTAACAATATCGATAACGTATTCCCCCCTAGAAGTCAATGGAGAGAAAAAAGGTGGGGAAAAAACTAGCACCTCCATTCTCGTGCAAACCCAATCGCATATTCTCATGTGCGCTAACCCGACATAAAAATATGAATATTATATACCTGTGTGTGTATATATATATATATATATATATATATATATCTATTTAGAAATACAAAGAACATATTCCGCTATGTGCCGAACATTGGAATGTTAAATATTTACAGTAAATATAGCACTATAACACTTTATTAAATATGAATATTGCATATACAGTATATGCTTTTACATGTTTTCATCTACTTGGGGCGAGATCAAATATACAGCGTAGGTTTTGGCGCAAGCGTGGGAACCCGTGCCGCCCGTAATTTCACCTCGCACATCGGGGTATTACATATACTGCGCTGTTAGATGCTAAACTGGTGTAAGTAGGACAAACTGGCGATCTTCTGAAATGTGTGCAAATACACATTTTAGTAGTCGCAAGTAACTTACGCCAGTATTTTGTCCACGGAAAGTCTCAATAAAGAGTAGTTTTATGCAAATAAACACTCGTAAAAATGAACCGCGAGTTCATATAAAAATGCGACACGTAATTACGCTATTCAAAATTCATATATAAACCCATGCGCAGCCGCCATTTTCTTCAGTGTGTTTGGATGGTTCGTTGAGCTACAGCACACTACACTGGAGTGGAGGATTAGTGAGAGTAGAGAGAGAGGCGCAAACAGAGGAGTTAGTTAGGTCGCATTGTTGGTTGATTAAGCTTGTACACTTACACATATTTTTACATATTGCACACATTTTGCATAGATACATCACACCACACTTTTTTTTCTAACACCTCACACATTTTATTTCAATTTTACAGTGTGATAGGCTGTTTGGTTGTGATTGTGTGTGATTGAACTGGGAGTAAGTGTGGGTGTGTGTAGTGTGAGGATGGCAGGGAGAGGTAGGGCGGAGGGGAGGAGGGGAGAGGAGTGGCAGGGAGAGGAGTATTGTAGAGGACAGGAGGAGCAGTGGGGTCCCCGCCAGGGAGTAAGTGGAGTGGGGAGAGGGAGAGCTAGAAGGGATAATGGGAGGGGAGATGCCCGAGAGCCCCAGAGACCAGGCACATCTAGGAGAGGGACACAGGGTGCACATGGGGCAGAAGGGGGGAGGAGGGAGAGGAGAGGGAGGAACCCACATCAGGGACATCACAGGGAGCAAGCCAGGTGTCCATAGAGGATGAGATGTCCCAACTTCTCCTTTGATGAAAATGTTGCCCTAGTCCAGGCCATCATGGACAATTACTGTGCCCTCTTTGGGCAGGAGAAGGGCAAAGGCAGTGCCAAAAGGCGAAAAACAGCATGGTTAGCGGTAGAGGATGCCGTCAACAGTGTGGCCCCGCAGAGGAGGACTGTTGAGGGCCTTAAAAAGCGGTGGAATGACTACAAGAGGCGGGTGAAAGAAAAGATGGGGCAGGAAGCTATGCACCAGAGGGGAACAGGCGAGGTCCATTCCTGGACATAGAATATAACACCTGGCAGGAGATGATACGCAGGTCCCTGAGTATCACAACAGTCCGTGGACTTCCATGGGCTCGTGACTCAGGGGCTGCAACAACAGCACATCATGCTGGTGAGTAACATTCCACACACCAGTATTATATGTATTTGAGATATAACATCCTTTAATATCACACATTCATGTACACAATGAGGAGCATGGTATTTGGCCTATTAACAAAAACATCTACAATTATATTTGACATTAATGCTACTTAACACAATGCAATTCATGATATGAGGTGGAATAATGCAATACTAACATGTCTCAGAGTAACACAGGCCACAAGCCACATGTAGAGTTTTCAGTAAATGGACACTATAGCCATCACAATACTTTTAGCTCAAGAAAGCAGGTTCTGTGCCTACATCAGGCTAAAGCAAATTGTGTGACCATAGTGTCACTTAAAGAACATATTTTTCCCATCATTGACATGTACACATAACTATTGTATGAAACACATACCTGTATACTGCACATATTAAAATCCCTCATATCACAAATCACTATGTGCACATGCATGTTATAGAGTTTGACATGAGAATAAGTATAGGCCCTAGCATGTATCAATGTACATTGTATGCCGACATGGACATATATCTGACTGTACTAATCCCTCTCATCATTTGACTCCTCCACAGAACCTCCTGTCACGAGGATACAAACAGGCATGCCGCCACCACCACCACCAGTCACAGGCATGCAGCCACCACCACCACCACCAGTCTTCAGGCACCCACATGAACAGTATGCTCCCAGGCATGAGCAGGGTTGGATTTCTTCAGTTGAGGACCCGGGAGTGATGCCACCAACATTGTCATATGACCCCTGGCAAGATTCCTGTCCAGAGGAATATTCTTCTTTTGGCTTTGAGGGGGAGCCAAGGCAGCCACAAAGGGTCCATGTATTTACCCCCCCCCCAACACAATATCAGGGCAATCATGGGTTTTACCCACATACTATGTCACAAGAAGTGCCAACTGGACAGGCCGAGTGGTCACACACTGGTCATCAGTGGGACTATCAATCCACCCTGAGAGCTCCACCATCCTCATCACTTGGGAGAGCTCCACCATCCTCATCACTTGGGAGAGCTCCACCATCCTCATCACTTGGGCGAGCTCCACCATCTGCAGATGAAAATATAGCTGAAAGTACTCATGCACCAGCAGATGCAGCTGAACCTGTCCCAACAGAACCAGCAGATGCAGCTGAACCTGTCCCAACAGAACCAGCAGATGCAGTTGAACCTGTCCCAACAGATCCAGCAGATGCAGCTGAACCTAGAAGCCCTGCAGCTCAAGAGCCTGTGGATGCATTGTATTCTCCCCAGGTTGAGGAATACATTTCACTCCAGAGGAGGCTCATAACAAGCTCCGAGAGCAGACAAAGAGGCCAAGAGAGGTTCCACAGGAGCCAAGAGATGTTCTTCAGGAGCCAAGAGAGGTTCTTCAGGAGCCAAGAGAGGTTACACAGACGTAGCATAGAGCTGCAGAGGGACATGGCAGCATCATTAAGTGGAAGTGTTCAAAACCAGTCACAGATGATGCGAATTCTGTCTGATATGCAGATGGACAATAGATGGCGAGAACAAAATCAGCTCTTGGGTGTGTTTGGTTGAGCACTTTACACACCACCAGGACACTGCCTCCAGCCTATCATCTGTGGCCAGCACACCAGTAGAAACATCAGAATCTTCTCAAACCAGGAGAACAAGGCAATCCACTACAGCCACCTCAGCTCCCTCATCCAAGAAGCCAAAAAATAAATAAATATTCTTATAGTTCACCATAAATCTTGTCCTCTGTTATTTACCATATAATTGTCATCCACATCCATGTGAGGTGTGTTTTAGTACACTAATATTGTTAAAACATATAATAAGCATTCCTGTGTGGAAATGGCGAAAAAAAAGGTAATATTATCGTGTTTATGACATATTCATGTTCTATAAACCACATCACATAGTTGTGTATGAAGGGTACATATAGTAATATTCACTTATAAGATTTAAATCAAGGTTTCTCACATCCAATATAAATTGACACATGGGTATATATAAATAATAATGTATTTACAGAAGGTGTGAACATAAGGTATAAACACCCATTTTCATTCTTCTTAATGATAGTCAATACATCATAGTGACCTAAACATGAATTAAACAAATGAGACATTTTCAGTAATTAGGGTGGTTAAGGGAAGGGGGTGGGATGCAATAGTTTCACTTACATGCAGTGGAAATCCGCAGTATGTAATTCTGCAAGACATGATATATACACATGCAATGGTTGGTGAGGTACAGTCAAACATTATAATACATGTGAATGTTACGGTTTACTGTACTTATGAACAAGTAACTTACAGGTGAAGTATTCACGGATGACAAAGTCCCTCACTTCATTCCCCCTCAGTGTCCCCCTGTCCACATCCTCAGGTACAAGAACCAGCTGCTGATCTTGTTCTGGTTTTATGTCCCCCAATATACGTGTGTCCACAGCAATGTTATGTAGAATACAACATGCATTTAAATGGAACACACTTTGTTGGGGTTATATTGTAAAGCTCCACCTGTCAAATCCAGACACCTGAATCTGGTTTTAAATAGGCCAAAGCTCCTTTCTATAACATTTCTGGTACGTATGTGGGCTTCCTGGTACCTGAGTTGTGGCTCTGTAAGGGGGTGTGCCAAGGGGGTTAACAGCCATGGTCTGCAGCCGTATCCTGCGTCACCTGTCATTATGATTACTACAGGTTCATCATGTGCTTAAAGGGACATAACATAGATTTCATTTAAAAGAGATATTTTCCAAAAACATTAAATTGGTGCATTGTAAGCAATCTACTTTTATGCAAGGATTAGTCTAGACAAAATTATTATTTTCATGATTCAGATAGAACATGCCATTTTAAGAAAATGTCCTTTTAAGTGAAAAACTATTTATAGTATACTGTCCCTTTAAAAGGACATGAAAGACACATTTCTTATTTCATGAGTTAAAAAGAACCTGCAATTTTATTCAACTTTATAATTTACTTCTATTATGTAATTTGCTCCATTCTATTGATATCATTTGCTGACAAGCATATTAGATATGCTCATTAGCTGCTGATTGGTGGCTGCACATAGATGCCTCATATGATTGGCTCATCTATGTGCATTGCTATTTCTTAAACAAAGGATATCTAAAGAATAAATCAAATGATATAATAGAAGTAAATTGTAATGTTGTTTAACATTGTATTCTCTGAAACATGACATAATTATTTTGTGTTTAGTGTCCCTTTAGTAGAAATATACAGAAAGAATGATGGTAGTGCATACTCACCAAGCAGCCAACCTCCTGAGAGTGTTCTAGAATCAAAAAGCTGGAATAAGGAGGTCTGGCGCAGGATGTAGGAATCATGGGCACTCCCTGGAAAGCCTGCATACACATGTGTGAATTTCAGAGTGGTATCGCAGACGATCTGGCAATTCAAGGAGTAAAACCCTTTCCTGTTAATATAGAGGAATGGTTCCTCATGTGGGGCCTCGATACGCACATGTGTGCAATCAATTGCCCCCATTACATTGGGAATACCCCCCAGTCGATAGAAGCCTTGTTTAAGACTGTACCATTCGTGGGGGGTATGGGGGAAATGAATGTATCGCTGTGTCTGGTTATCTAGAGCAGTCAAAACCTCCCCTAGGAGCCTGGAGAAGGTGGACTGCGCTAGGCCAGACACAAGGCCCTCTGTTGACTGGAATGAGCCGGATGCCAGGAAGTGTACAACACACAACAACTTCTGCATACCAGTCAGACCTTGGTTCCTATTCGCTTGAGGGTCAATATCATCCTTCAAGACCTCATATAGGTCAATGAGGCTTGCAGAAGTCAAGCGATACTTTTCCCTGACCTCCCCTTCTGTCATTCCAAACAGGGTGATCCTAACCCTGTGTATCCTTGGTGCCATTGCTCTTCCCCTCTGCTGATGCCGACGTCTTATAGGCCCTGCTGGCCTATGACCAGCTGCAGCAACAACAGCAGCAGGGGCAGGAACAGGGACAGCAGCGTGAGGAGCAGGGACAGCAGCAGCAGGAGCAGGGACGGCAACAGCACCATGACCAGGGACGTCAGCAGCAACTATAGCACCAGCAGGTATATCCTGAACAACAGGGGCTTGTAGGGCTTCCAGCACCCCTTGTGCCCCACGATGCTGTCTCTCTACGTATTGTAGGTAAAGCAGGGGAAACATGGTGGCTAATGAGGGTGTGCATTGCCAGGTGTTTTAAGGCTGCAGGTGAGAGGTTGTGCTGTTTGTGATTGGTTTGACACACTTGCAGGGGCAGGAATAATAAATGCTTAGAAGAGGTTTAACTGTTTGAGATTTGCGGCTGATATATATGTGATTACGCATGCGTTTGTTAGGCCTTCAGGGAGTTACGTTGCTTCTTTAGTCAGTGCAAGGGTTGCTGCGCCTGCAATATGTGGCGAGATGAGAATGGAGTAGATTTTCTGAATTCTGCGCGCGTAAATCCTTACGCTGTATATTGGATACCAAATTGCGCGTCTGTTCTATGTTAGTCTGTGGGTAAAAAAATAAGTCCGAAGGGTGAAATATACGCACGTAACTTGTATGCTACGCCTTATATGTAATACCAAAATTGCGTAAAATCTGGCGGCGGAGGATTTTGCGGGCGATGCTGCATATGTAATGGAGGCATTGAAGTTATGGTAAATGCTAGTTTTTTAAAACACTAGGGCCTAGATTTAGAGTTTGGCGGTAGCCGTCAAAACCAGCGTTAGAGGCTCCTAACGCTGGTTTTTACCGCCCTCTGGTATTTGGAGTCAGTCAGGAAAGGGTCTAACGCTCACTTTGCAGCCGCGACTTTTCCATACCGCAGATCCCCTTACGTCAATTGTGTATCCTATCTTTTCAATGGGATCTTTCTAACGCCGGTATTTAGAGTCGTGGCTGAAGTGAGCGTTAGAAATCTAAAGACAAAACTCCAGCCGCAGAAAAAAGTCAGTAGTTAAGAGCTTTCTGGGCTAACGCCGGTTTATAAAGCTCTTAACTACTGTGCTCTAAAGTACACTAACACCCATAAACTACCTATGTACCCCTAAACCGAGGCCCCCCACACCGCCGCCACACTAATACATTTTTTTAACCCCTAATCTGCCGCTCCGTACACCGCCGCAACCTACATTATCCCTATGTACCCCTAATCTGCTGCCCCTAACATCGCCAACACCTATATTATATTTATTAACCCCTAATCTGCCGCCCCCAACGTCGCGTCCACCTACCTACACTTATTAACCCCTAATCTGCCGACCGGACCGCACCGCTACTATAATAAAGTTATTAACCCCTAATCCGCCTCACTCCCGCCTCAATATCCCTATAATAAATAGTATTAACCCCTAATCTGCCCTCCCTAACATCGCCGACACCTAACTTCAAGCATTAACCCCTAATCTGCCGACCGGAGCTCACCGCTACTCTAATAAATTTTTTAACCCCTAAAGCTAATTCTAACCCTAACACCCCCCTAACTTAAATATAATTTAAATCTAAAGAAATAAATGAACTATTATTAAATAAATTATTCCTATTTAAAGCTAAATACTTACCTGTAAAATAAACCCTAATATAGCTACAATATAAATAATAATTATATTGTAGCTATTTTAGGATTAATATTTATTTTACAGGCAAGTTTGTAATTATTTTAACCAGGTACAATAGCTATTAAATAGTTAATAACTATTTAATAGTTACCTAGTTAAAATAATTACAAAATTACCTGTAAAATAAATCCTAACCTAAGTTACAATTAAACCTAACACTACACTATCAATAAATAAATTAAATAAAATGCCTACAATTACCTACAATTAAACCTTACACACTACACTACCAATAAATTAATTAAATACAATACCTTTAAATAAACTAACTAAAGTACAAAAAATAAAAAAGAACTAAGTTACAAAAAATAAAAAAATATTTACAAACATTAGAAAAATATTACAACAATTTTAAACTAATTACACCTACTCTAAGCCCCCTAATAAAATAACAAAGCCTCCCAAAATAAAAAAATGCCCTACCCTATTCTAAATTAAAAAAGTTCAAAGCTCTTTTACCTTACCAGCCCTTAAAAGGACCTTTTGTGGGGCATGCCCCAAAGAATTCAGCTCTTTTGCCTGTAAAAGAAAAATACACCCCCCCCAACATTACAACCCACCACCCACATACCCCTAATCTAACCCAAACCCCCCTTAAATAAACCTAACACTAAGCCCCTGAAGATCATCCTACCTTATCTTCACCACGCCGGGTTCACTGATCGATCCAGAAGAGCTCCTCCGATGTCTTGATCCAAGCCCAAGCGGGGGGCTGAAGATGTCCATGATCGGGCTGAAGTCTTCATCCAAGCGGGTGCTGAAGAGGTCCATGATCGGGCTGAAGTCTTCTATCAAGCGGCATCTTCAATCTTCTTTCTTCCGGATCCATGTTCATCCCGCCGACGCGGAACATCCATCTTCACCGACGACTTCCCGACGAATGACGGTTCCTTTAAGGGACGTCTTCCAAGATGGCATCCCTCGAATTCCGATTGGCTGATAGGATTCTATCAGCCAATCGGAATTAAGGTAAGAAAATTCTGATTGGCTGATGGAATCAGCCAATCTGAATCAAGTTCAATCCGATTGGCTGATCCGATCAGCCAATCAGATTGAGCTCGCATTCTATTGGCCGATCGGAACAGCCAATAGAATGCGATCTCAATCTGATTGGCTGATCGGATCAGCCAATCGGATTGAACTTGATTCAGATTGGCTGATTCCATCAGCCAATCAGAATTTTCCTACCTTAATTCCGATTGGCTGATAGAATCCTATCAGCCAATCGGAATTCGAGGGACGCCATCTTGGATGACGTCCCTTAAAGGAACCGTCATCCGTCGGGAAGTCGTCGGTGAATATGGATGTTCCGCGTCGGCGGGATGAACATGGATCCGGAAGATAGAAGATTGAAGATGCCGCTTGATAGAAGACTTCAGCCCGATCATGGACCTCTTCAGCTCCCGCTTGGATGAAGACTTCAGTCGGATCATGGACATCTTCAGCCCCCCGCTTGGGCTTGGATCAAGACATCGGAGGAGCTCTTCTGGATCGATCGGTGAACCCGGCGTGGTGAAGATAAGGTAGGATGATCTTCAGGGGCTTAGTGTTAGGTTTATTTAAGGGGGGTTTGGGTTAGATTAGGGGTATGTGGGTGGTGGGTTGTAATGTTGGGGGGGGTTGTATTTTTCTTTTACAGGCAAAAGAGCTGAATTCTTTGGGGCATGCCCCACAAAAGGTCCTTTTAAGGGCTGGTAAGGTAAAAGCTTTGAACTTTTTAAATTTAGAATAGGGTAGGGCATTTTTTTATTTTGGGGGGCTTTGTTATTTTATTAGGGGGCTTAGAGTAGGTGTAATTAGTTTAAAATTGTTGTAATATTTTTCTAATGTTTGTAAATATTTTTTTATTTTTTGTAACTTAGTTCTTTTTTATTTTTTGTACTTTAGTTAGTTTATTTAAATGTATTTATTTGTAGGTATTGTATTTAATTAATTTATTGATAGTGTAGTGTTAGGTTTAATTGTAGGTAATTGTAGGTATTTTATTTAATTTTTTTATTGATAGTGTAGTGTTAGGTTTAATTGTAACTTAGGTTAGGATTTATTTTACAGGTAATTTTGTAATTATTTTAACTAGGTAACTATTAAATAGTTATTAACTATTTAATAGCTATTGTACCTGGTTAAAATAATTACAAAGTTGCCTGTAAAATAAATATTAATCCTAAAATAGCTACAATATAATTATAATTTATATTGTAGCTATATTAGGATTTATTTTACAGGTAAGTATTTAGCTTTAAATAGGAATAATTTATTTAATAATAGTTAATTTATTTCGTTAATTTAAATTATATTTAAGTTAGGGGGGGTGTTAGGGTTAGACTTAGCTTTAGGGGTTAATACATTTATTATAGTAGCGGTGAGTTCCGGTCGGCAGATTAGGGGTTAATAAGTGAAGTTAGGTGTCGGCGATGTAAGGGAGGACAGATTAGGGGTTAATAATATTTATTATAGGGCTATTGAGGCGGATAAGGGGTTAATACATTTATTATAGTAGCGGTGACATCTGGTCGGCAGATTAGGGGTTAATTATTGTAGGTAGGTGGAGGCTACGTTGGGGACGGCAGATTAGGGGTTAAAAAATATAATATAGGGGTCGGCGGTGTTAGGGGCAGCAGATTAGGGGTACATACGTATAATGTAGGTTGCGGCGGTGTACGGAGCGGCAGATTAGGGGTTGATAATAATATGCAGGGGTCAGCGATAGCGGGGACGGCAGAATAGGGGTTAATAAATATAACATAGGGGTCGGCGGTGTTAGGGGCAGCAGATTAGGGGTACATAAGGATAATGTAGGTTGCGGCGGTGTACGGAGCGGCAGATTAGGGGTTAATAATAATATGCAGGGGTCAGCGATAGCGGGGGCAGCAGATTAGGGGTTAATAAGTGTAAGGCTAGGGGTGTTTAGACTCGGGGTACATGTTAGGGTGTTAGGTGCAGACTTAGGAAGTGTTTCCGCATAGGAAACAATGGGGCTGCGTTAGCAGCTGAACGCTGCTTTTTTGCATGTGTTAGGTTTTTTTTCAGCTCAAACAGCCCCATTGTTTTCTATGGGGGAATCGTGCACGAGCACGTTTTTGAAGCTGGCCGCGTCCGTAAGCAACGCTGGTATTTAGAGTTGCAGTGGCGGTAAATATGCTATACGCTCCCTTTTTGGAGCCTAACGCAGCCCTTCTGTGAACTCTAAATACCAGCGGTATTTAAAAGGTGTGGGGGGAAAAAAGCACGCGTAGCTAACGCACCCCTTTGGCCGCAGAACTCTAAATCTAGCCGTAGGATTTTCCAGTGCAACAAAAAAAGGGGACTTTCAGTCATGAAGTATAAAATACTTAAAGGGACATTATACACTAGATTTTTCTTTGCATAAATATTTTGTAGATGATACATTTATATAGCCCATCTGGTAGTGTTTTTATAAAAATGTATCATTTTGCTTATTTTTTAAGAACATTGTGCTGAGGTGCTCACACAAATAAAGGAACTTTCAGCATGAAGTATTTTATACTTCATGACTGAAAGTCCCTTTTATTTGTTGCACTGGAAAATCCTAGCGTTTTTAAAATGCTAGACTTTACTATCACTTTAACTGCAAAGAACTCCAATGCACTTATAAATATGTATATCTGTCTATTAATATATATTTACACATATATAGACCTATATTTAGATACATACATATACTGTTATACAGGGAGTGCAGAATTATTAGGCAAGTTGTATTTTTGAGGATTAATTTTATTATTGAACAACAACCATGTTCTCAATGAACCCAAAAAACTCATTAATATCAAAGCTGAATAGTTTTGGAAGTAGTTTTTAGTTTGTTTTTAGTTATAGCTATTTTAGGGGGATATCTGTGTGTGCAGGTGACTATTACTGTGCATAATTATTAGGCAACTTAACAAAAAACAAATATATACCCATTTCAATTATTTATTTTTACCAGTGAAACCAATATAACATCTCAACATTCACAAATATACATTTCTGACATTCAAAAACAAAACAAAAACAAATCAGTGACCAATATAGCCACCTTTCTTTGCAAGGACACTCAAAAGCCTGCCATCCATGGATTCTGTCAGTGTTTTGATCTGTTCACCATCAACATTGCGTGCAGCAGCAACCACAGCCTCCCAGACACTGTTCAGAGAGGTGTACTGTTTTCCCTCCTTGTAAATCTCACATTTGATGATGGACCACAGGTTCTCAATGGGGTTCAGATCAGGTGAACAAGGAGGCCATGTCATTAGATTTTCTTCTTTTATACCCTTTCTTGCCAGCCACGCTGTGGAGTACTTGGACGCGTGTGATGGAGCATTGTACTGCATGAAAATCATGTTTTTCTTGAAGGATGCAGACTTCTTCCTGTACCACTGCTTGAAGAAGGTGTCTTCCAGAAACTGGCAGTAGGACTGGGAGTTGAGCTTGACTCCATCCTCAACCCGAAAAGGACCCACAAGCTCATCTTTGATGATACCAGCCCAAACCAGTACTCCACCTCCACCTTGCTGGCGTCTGAGTCGGACTGGAGCTCTATGCCCTTTACCAATCCAGCCACGGGCCCATCCATCTGGCCCCTCAAGACTCACTCTCATTTCATCAGTCCATAAAACCTTAGAAAAATCAGTCTTGAGATATTTCTTGGCCCAGTCTTGACGTTTCAGCTTGTGTGTCTTGTTCAGTGGTGGTCGTCTTTCAGCCTTTCTTACCTTGGCCATGTCTCTGAGTATTGCACACCTTGTGCTTTTGGGCACTCCAGTGATGTTGCAGCTCTGAAATATGGCCAAACTGGTGGCAAGTGGCATCTTGGCAGCTGCACGCTTGACTTTTCTCAGTTCATGGGCAGTTATTTTGCGCCTTGGTTTTTCCACATGCTTCTTGCGACCCTGTTGACTATTTTGAATGAAACGCTTGATTGTTCGATGATCACGCTTCAGAAGCTTTGCAATTTTAAGAGTGCTGCATCCCTGTGCAAGATATCTCACTATTTTTGACTTTTCTGAGCCTGTCAAGTCCTTCTTTTGACCCATTTTGCCAAAGGAAAGGAAGTTGCCTAATAATTATGCAGACCTGATATAAGGTGTTGATGTCATTAGACCACACCCCTTCTCATTACAGAGATGCACATCACCTAATATGCTTAATTGGTAGTAGGCTTTCGAGCCTATACAGCTTGGAGTAAGACAACATGCATAAAGAGGATGATGTGGTCAAAATACTCATTTGCCATATAATTCTGCACTCCCTGTATATGTAGACATGTATGTATCTCTATGGTAAAGCCTTTTGTTTGCCTTTTTTCCTCTAACAATCTGAGATCTCATATCTTTAAACCTTTATAATTTTTGTGTGCAATATATTTTTTTTAATAATTTTTTATTAGATAGTGTTATTATGAGTGTAATCCTGCTTGTTTAAATGTATTTTTTTTTTGTTTTGTGCTCTAGAACAGCAATGCACTGCTGGGAGCTAACTGAACACATCTTGTGAGCCAATGACAAGAGGCATATATGTGCAGCCACCAATCAACAGCTAGCTCCAAGTAGTGCACTGCTGCTCCTGAGCTTCCAGAGGTATGATTTTTAATAAAGGATACGAAAAGAACAAAGTTAAAGGGACAGTAGAGTCAAAATTAAACTTTCATGATTCAGATAGGGCATGCAATTTTAAACAAATTTCCAGTTTACATTTATCATCAAATTTGCTTTGTTCTCTTGGTATTCTTTGTTAAAATATAAACCTAGTTAAGTTCATAGGCTGATTTTTAAGCCCTTGAAGACCGCCTCTTATCTCTCAGTGAATTTTACAGTTTTTCACAGTTAGACAGTGTTTGTTCATGTGTGTCTCATATAGATAATATTGTGCTCACTAGAGTGGAGTTATGCAGGAGTTAGCACTGATTGGCTAAAGTGCAAGTTTGTTAATAGCACTAAAATAAGGGGCAGTATGCAGATGCTTAGATGCAAGGTAATCACAGAGGAAAAATGGATATTAATTCAACTGTGTTGGTTATGCAAAACTGGGGAATGGGTAATAAAGGGATTATCTATCTTTTTAAACAATAATAATGTTTAAGTAGACTGTCCCTGTAATTTGATTACAGAAGTGAAAAAATGCATTTTGATAATGAAAGTAAAATAAAAGGCTTTTAAAATGCATATTCTATCTGAATAATGAAAGTTTAATTTTGAGTGTTGATTTAAAGGGGTATCTTTGAGTCAATTGTGTGTGTATGTATGTGAGTGTGTGTGTGTGTATGTATATATATATATATATATATATATATATATTTACACACAACTCTACATTGTTATGATTTTCCAGAGTTTCCCTGTTTGTCCTAGGCTCTTTTTAATTAATTTTCTTTTTAAAGTGGCCCTGATTGGTTATATGTATATATATATATATATATATACTACTAAACAAATACCAGTGTAACCCACCATTGGTCAGCAGCCTGGGTGCAAGGATATAATTCCATAGAGTAACAAGAGATGCACTCACAGGTCTTTTTCAATAATTTTAATGTGGAACGTTTTCGGGGTTTAACACCCCTTCATCAGCATACAATAGTGCAATAAACCAAGCCTTTTATAGTGTTTACAAGAAAGTGAACAAACACAAACCTCATTACTCCAAAAGTGCGCCAAAAAATTTGTCAGTGGAGCGCAAATTGCGTTCCACGGTTAGTGCCAAAACCGGAAGTTCAATGACGTCACTTCCGGTTTCCGCCAACATAGTTATATCAATAGTGAAACAAACTGTCATCAAACATAATTATAGCCAAATCTATGCTGTGACTTATAATAGTCAGAGATCAGACAAATGTGTATAACAAACGATTATACTGTGGTAAATGTTACCGTGTAAACAATTGTTGTTGTGTGTTATTTTGTTACCATGGCAACCATTGTCATGGACACCCATATTGTTTATAGTGCTTCAGTGGAATGAGTCTCTTCCAGTGTACTAGCTGTGCTCACATTAAAGGGGAATCCATACAGTGTACTTGGATGTGTGAGACTTCTTTGCACCATAGAGTGAAACACAACAGTTACCACCCAGGATTATTAATCCAAATAGTGAATTAACAAAAATTTAAAATAAAATTAAAAGTTAATAATTAAAAACATAATTGGGCTACAACATAGTGCTAATAATGACAATACAATTGTCTTTAAGGTTTTCTGCAATTAAATGGCTAGCCAGATTTAATGGCAACCCATCTGATAACGTGGATACATACTGAGGGAAGTGGTCATTAAATATGATGCTCACATGACCTATCTTTTCAACAATCTGTAATTGCATAACAGACCCCCTTTGCCTAACTAATCAAAGTGTATATATATTTCCCTAGGATCTGAATCCTATTGAGGTAATTACAAAAACACCATGTAAGATTGTACTCTACTAGGTATACAGACATATATATATAGTTTACAGGGTGTCCCATAATATGATAGATGTTCAGACCCCCATAACCTAAATTATGGTTTTCAGTGCAAGAGATGGAGTAACTCATAAGGGTTGGCCAGGCTTCCACTGTAGAATATGGAACCTGAATGATCCCAATTCACAATTCTGTGAGAACTATGCAAACCTCACCCAATGAAGGGAGTGGTACAGCACAGCCCAAACACAGAGCCACATTGCCCCCCTCAAAATATACTCAAGGTATGTAGCACACTAGATTTGGGTCAGAGAAGATTCTTGAAGTCTGGCGTGGTATTCAGGCCACCAGGTTGTTCAGTACCCAAGCGAAACATCCATTGGGCCTCACATCTTAAGAGCTGTTTGTTGCGATCACCTCCTCGCTCCAATGGGGGTATGTGATCAATTAGAATGTAGCGAATTGAGGAAACTGAATTTCCCTTATAGGCGCAGTGTCGCACCACTGGCTGCTCAGAATCGCCATCTTTGAGGGCAGTCCTTATAGCGTGTCGATGGTTGGCCATCCGTTCACGTAATGTGCCAGAGGTCTTGCCCACATAATACATGGAGCAAGGACAGAATAAAAGGTACACTACATGCGTAGTGGTGCATGTTATTGAGTGTCTAATTGTGAAGGTCTGATTCGTATGTGGGTGATGGAACACCTTCGTGCCAATTAGACCGTTGCAAGTAGTGCAACCTAAGCACCGGTAAGATCCCTTAATATTCCTTCTGATGGCAGTGTTGTAACACATTTTAGGGTCTGTTCTCATCAGTAAATCCTTTAAATTAGTACCCCTCTTGAAACCCACCATAGGTTTTAAATTCTTGGTAAATGTCAGCTTTGGGTCAGATGACATGATGGGCCAATGTTGGCGGAGAACTTGACCAGTGTTCTTGGTTGCTGGAGTGAAAGTAGTGGACATGATTAGTTTATTTGTAGTGTCCCGTTTAGGCTTCGGTTGAATTAATTCGGATTGTGTTAATGTGGACACAGACTCCATCATCTCTTGGATCACAGATGCCTTATAACCTCTTGAGCGGAATCTCTCACCCACACCTACCAGTTGGGAGACCCCAGTCGCTGAATCAGAATTATTTAGCATAGTTCTGATGAATTGTGACTTTACAATGCCCTTCAGTAGGGCTGAGGGATGGCAGCTGTCCGCCCTAAGTATGGAATTACGATCTGTGGGCTTGTTGTATAATGTGGTGCCAACATTATCTGAATTTTTAAAGACTGTGAGATCAAGAAAACTTATGGAGTGTTCATCCACAGTCATTTTAAATTTAACGTTGCTGGTACAATTATTGAATTAATTGTACCATGCCTGGAGTTCCTCCATGCCCCCACGCCACACCAAGAAGATGTCATCTATGTATCTGTAATAACAGATAATCGATGCACATTGTAGAGGCCATAGGTGCACATTTTCAAATTGTGACATATAGATGTTGGCATAGGCGGGGGCCATGGAGAAACCCATGGCCGTACCGGCCACTTGTAAATAAAACTTGTTTTCGAAACGGAAGTAATTCTTGGATAAACAATATTCAATAAGCAAGATCATGTATTCCACCGGGGGACCCTCATAGAGGGGGTCACCAATCAGGTGTTCCTGGACTGCCAATAATCCCTCCTGATGGGGTATAATGGTGTACAAGCTGTTGACATCCAGGGCAGTATGCAGATGCTTAGATGCAAGGTAATCACAGAGGTAAAATGGATATTAATTCAACTGTGTTGGTTATGCAAAACTGGGGAATGGGTAATAAAGGGATTATTACACTGTAGTCATAAAGAAAGGGACATGGTCAGCAACAATAGTCAGTTAGACTGTGGCGTTTAAGCAATGCTCAATTGGTACTAAGGGGCCCAAAGTGTGCCAAGAATATATCCCCCACACTATTACACCACCACCACAAGCCTGAACCGTTTATGTAAGGCAGGATGGATCCATGCTTTCATGTTGTTTACTCCAAATTCTGACCCTACCATCTGAATGTTGCTGCTGAAATCGAGACTCTTCAGACTAGGAAACGTTTTTCCAAACTTCTATTGTCCAATTTTGGTGAGCCTGTATGAATTGTAGCCTCAGTTTCCTGTTCTTAGCTGACAGGAGTGGCACTCCGTGTGTTCTTCTGCTGCTGTAGCCCATCTGCTTCAAGGTTCGATGTGTTGTGCAGTCAGAGATGGTATTCTGCATACCTTGGTTGTAATGAGTGGTTATTTGAGTTACTGTTGCCTTTCTATCATCTCGAACCAGTCTGCCTATTCTACTCTGACCTCTGACATCAACAAGGCATTTTCGTTTACATAACTGCCGCCGCTCACTGGATATTTTCTCCTTTTCGGACCATTCTAGAGATGGTTGTACGTTAAAATCCCAGTAGATCAGCAGTTTTTGAAATATTCAGACCAGCCCGCCTGGCACCAAAAACCATGCCACATTCAAAGTCACTTAAATCCCCTTTCTTCCCCATTCTGATGCTTGAACTTGGTTTGAACTTCAGCAAGTCGTCTTCACCACGTCTAGATGCCTAAATGCATTGAGTTGCTGTCATGTGATTGGCTGATTAGCAATTTGTGTTACCAAGCAAATGAACAGGTGTACCTAATAAAGTGGTCGATGAGTGAGTAATTCTAAACTGTGCAGTTAATGTTAATAATCCATGCTAATTGTACAGTGCTGGCAAAACAAAAATGCAAGCCTACAGTACAAGTGTCTACAATTTATTGTAGTGAGAGAAAGTGTAAGTTACTGATAGAACTGAACTATCATAGCAGAAAAGTGAAGCCTTGGCAAGGAGCAGTAAAACTTTTATCATCTAAGATAAAGCACAACATATTACAAAAATTATACTTGGAGTGGTCCTTTTCCACTCCTTTCCTACTTGCGCCCTCCTATGGAAATCCCAGTGTCCCCTTCCGCCTCTTATGCCTATAAGTGCCCCCTCAGTAATCCCCTCCAAGGGGGCAGTACCGCACACTTTGAGAAACACTCTCCTAGAGGCCCATTTATCAAGCTCCGTATGGAGCTTGAGGGCCGTGTTTCTGTCGAGTCTTCAGACTCGCCAGAAACACAAGTTATGGAGCAGCGGTCTAAAGAAAATCAAACAATGAGTTTTTCAACACTGGCCAAATAACAGGCACAATCTCAGATGGAGCAGTTATAGACAATTACAGATGGAGACTGCCTGAGCTTACAATGTCACTTCCTCTGAATTTCAGAAGATTTTGAAAGAATTTAGAATGCCAAAGCTTTATACACACACTATATACATATATTTTTTTACACATTTTATATAATGATATAGGGTTTAGCTTTAAGGAGTATGATATTGAGAACCTCATTTCTCTTGTTAAGTGTAGTCAGTCCACGGGTCATCCATTACTTATGGAATATATCTCTTCCTAACAGGAAGCTGCAAGAGGATCACCCAAGCAGAGCTGCTATATAGCTCCTCCCCTCACATGTCATATGTAAAAATTCAGTCACAATCTGTCTACTTCATCCTCCATGATCCAGATCGTCTCTAGAGAGCTCAGGGGTCTTCAAAATTCATTTTGAGGGAGGTAATCAGTCACAGCAGACCTGTGACAGTGTGTTTTGACTGTGAGAAAAACGTTAATTATTAAATTGTTATCCGTTTTTGGGTATTAAGGGGTTAATCATCCATTTGCTGGTGGGTGCAATCCTTTGCTAACTTAATACATTTACTGTGAAAAATTGGTTGCTATAACTATTTTGGTTCATTGTTATTTCAACTGTGACAGCTTTTTGTGCTTCTTAAAGGCACAGTAGCGTTTTTTATATTGCTTGTAAATTTATTTAGAAAAGTATTTCCAAGCTTGCTAGTCTCATTGCGAGTCTGTTTAAACATGTCTGACACAGATGAATCTCTTTGTTCACTATGTTTAAAGGCCAATGTGGAGCCCAATAGAAATTTGTGTACTAATTGCATTGATGCTACTTTAAATAAAAGTCAATCTTTACATGTAAAGAAATTATCACCAGACAACGAGGGGGAAGTTATGCCGACTAACTCTCCTCACGTGTCAGTACCTTCGCCTCCCGCTTAGGAGGTGCGTGATTTTGTGGCGCCAAGTACATCAGGGAGGCCCTTACAAATCACTTTGCAAGATATGGCTACTGTTATGACAGAAGTATTATCTAAATTGCCAGAATTAAGAGGCAAGTGCGATAGCTCTGGGTTAAGGACAGAGCGCGCGGATGAGGTGAGAGCCATGTCAGATACTGCGTCACAGTTTGCAGAACGTGAAGACGGAGAGCTTCATTCTGTGGGTGACGGATCTGATCCAGGGAGACTGGATTCAGAGATTTCTAATTTTAAATTTAAGCTTGAGAACCTCCGCATATTGCTAGGGGAGGTATTATCGGCTCTGAATGATTGTAACACGGTTGCAATTCCAGAAAAATTATGTAGGTTGGATAGATACTATGCGGTACCGGTGTGTACTGACGTGTTTCCTATACCTAAAAGGCTTACAGAGATTATTAGCAAGGAGTGGGATAGACCTGGTGTGCCTTTTTCCCCTCCCCCCATATTTAGGAAAATGTTTCCTATAGACGCCACCACACGAGACTTATGGCAGACGGTCCCTAAGGTGGAGGGAGCAGTTTCTACTTTAGCTAAGCGTACCACTATCCCGGTGGAGGATAGTTGTGCCTTTTCAGATCCAATGGATAAGAAATTAGAGGGTTACCTTAAGAAAATGTTTGTTCAACAAGGTTTTATCTTACAGCCCCTTGCATGCATTGCGCCTGTCACTGCTGCGGCGGCATTCTGGTTTGAGTCTCTGGAAGAGGCCATTCGCACAGCTCCATTGGATGAAATTATGAACAAGCTTAAAGCACTTAAGCTAGCTAACGCATTTGTTTCTGATGCCGTTGTACATTTAACCAAACTTACGGCTAAGAACTCCGGATTCGCCATCCAAGCGCGCAGAGCGCTATGGCTTAAATCCTGGTCAGCTGACGTGACTTCTAAATCTAAATTGCTTAGTATTCCTTTCAAAGGGCAGACCTTATTCGGGCTCGGCTTGAAAGAAATTATAGCTGACATTACGGGAGGTAAGGGCCATGCTCTACCTCAGGACAGGGCCAAATCAAAGGCCAAACAGTCTAATTTTCGTGCCTTTCATAACTTCAAGGCAGGAGCAGCATCAACTTCCTCCGCTCCAAAACAGGAAGGAGCTTTTGCTCGTTACAGGCAGGGCTGGAAAGTTAACCAGTCCTGGAACAAGGGCAAGCAGGCCAAGAAACCTGCTGCTGCCCCCAAGACAGCATGAAGAGAGGGCCCCCTATCCGGAAACGGATCTAGTGGGGGGCAGACTTTCTCTCTTCGCCCAGGCTTGGGCAAGAGATGTCCAGGATCCCTGGGCGTTGGAGATCATATCTCAGGGATATCTCCTGGACTTCAAAACTTCTCCTCCACGAGGGAGATTTCATCTTTCAAGGTTATCAGCAAACCAAGTAAAGAAAGAGGCATTTCTACGCTGTGTACAAGACCTCTTACTAATGGGAGTGATCCACCCAGTTCCGCGGACGGAACATGGGCAGGGATTTTATTCAAATCTATTTGTGGTTCCCAAGAAAGAGGGAACCTTCAGACCAATCTTGGACTTAAAAATCCTAAACAAATTTCTAAGAGTTCCATCATTCAAAATGGAAACTATTCGAACCATCCTTCCCATGATCCAAGAGGGTCAGTACATGACCACAGTGGACTTAAAGGATGCCTACCTTCACATACCGATTCACAAGGATCATTATCGGTACCTAAGATTTGCTTTCCTAGACAGGCATTACCAGTTTGTAGCTCTTCCCTTCGGATTAGCTACGGCTCCAAGAATCTTTACAAAAGTTCTGGGCTCACTTCTGGTGGTACTAAGACCGCGAGGCATAGCGGTGACTCCGTACCTAGACGACATTCTGATACAAGCGTCAAGTTTTCAAACTGCCAAGTCTCATACAGAGATAGTTCTGGCATTTCTGAGGTCGCATGGGTGGAAGGTGAACGTGGAAAAGAGTTCTCTATTACCACTTGCAAGAGTTCCCTTTCTAGGGACTCTTATAGATTCTGTAGAGATGAAAATTTACCTGACAGAGGCCAGGTTATCAAAACTTCTAAATGCTTGCCGTGTCCTTCATTCCATTCCACACCCGTCAATAGCTCAGTGCATGGAAGTAATCGGCTTAATGGTAGCGGCAATGGACATAGTACCATTTGCGCGCCTGCATCTCAGACCGCTGCAATTGTGCATGCTAAGTCAGTGGAAAGGGGATTACTCAGATTTGTCCCCCCTACTAAATCTTGATCAAGAGACCAGAGATTCTCTTCTATGGTGGCTTTCTCGGCCACATCTGTCCAAGGGGATGACCTTTCGCAGGCCAGATTGGACGATTGTAACAACAGACGCCAGCCTTCTAGGCTGGGGCGCAGTCTGGAACTCCCTGAAAGCTCAGGGATTATGGACTCAGGAGGAGAAACTCCTCCCAATAAATATTCTCGAATTAAGAGCAATATTCAATGCTCTCCTAGCTTGGCCTCAGTTAGCAACTCTGAGGTTCATCAGATTTCAGTCGGACAACATCACGACTGTGGCTTACATCAACCATCAAGGGGGAACCAGAAGTTCCCTAGCGATGTTGGAAGTCTCAAAGATAATTCGCTGGGCAGAGTCTCACTCTTGCCACCTGTCAGCGATTTACATCCCAGGCGTGGAGAACTGGGAGGCGGATTTTCTAAGTCGCCAGACTTTTCAACCGGGGGAGTGGGAACTTCATCCGGAGGTCTTTGCTCAACTGATTCATCGTTGGGGCAAACCAGATCTGGATCTCATGGTTTCTCGCCAGAATGCCAAGCTTCCTTGTTACGGATCCAGGTCCAGGGACCCGGGAGCAGTGCTGATAGATGCTCTGACAGCCCCTTGGGTCTTCAACATGGCTTATGTGTTTCCACCATTCCCGATGCTTCCTCGTTTGATTGCCAAGATCAAACAGGAGAGAGCTTCGGTGATTCTGATAGCGCCTGCGTGGCCACGCAGGACCTGGTATGCAGACCTAGTGGACATGTCGTCCTGTCCACCGTGGTCTCTGCCTCTGAGACAGGACCTTCTAATTCAGGGTCCTTTCAACCATCCAAATCTAATTTCTCTGAGGCTGACTGCATGGAGATTGAACACTTGATTCTATCAAAGCGTGGCTTCTCGGAGTCGGTTATTGATACCTTAATACAGGCTAGGAAGCCTGTTACCAGAAAAATTTACCATAAGATATGGCGTAAATATTTATATTGGTGCGAATCCAAGAGTTACTCATGGAGTAAGGTTAGGATTCGTAGGATATTGTCCTTTCTACAAGAGGATTTAGAAAAGGGCTTATCTGCTAGTTCGTTAAAGGGACAGATTTCTGCTCTGTCTATTCTTCTACACAAACGTCTGGCTGAAGTTCCAGACGTTCAGGCTTTTTGTCAGGCTTTAACTAGGATTAAGCCTGTGTTTAAGACTGTTGCTCCACCGTGGAGCTTAAACTTAGTTCTTAATGTTCTTCAAGGCGTTCCATTTGAACCCCTTCATTCCATTGATATCAAGCTGTTATCCTGGAAGGTTTTGTTTTTGATGGCTATTTCCTCGGCTCGAAGAGTCTCTGAGTTATCTGCCTTACATTGTGATTCTCCTCATCTGATTTTTCATTCAGACAAGGTAGTTCTGCGTACTAAACCTGGGTTCTTACCTAAGGTAATTACTAACAGGAATATCAATCAAGAGATTGTTGTTCCATCACTGTGTCCTAACCCTTCTTCAAAGAAGGAACGACTTTTGCATAATCTGGACGTAGTCCGTGCCCTGAAGTTCTATTTGCAGGCAACTAAAGATTTTCGTCAAACTTCTTCCCTGTTTGTCGTTTACTCTGGACAGAGAAGAGGTCAAAAGGCTTCGGCTACCTCTCTCTCTTTTTGGCTTCGTAGCATGATACGTTTAGCCTATGAGACTGCTGGACAGCAGCCTCCTGAAAGGATTACAGCTCATTCTACTAGAGCTGTGGCTTCCACCTGGGCCTTTAAAAATGAGGCCTCTGTTGAACAGATTTGCAAGGCTGCGACTTGGTCTTCGCTTCACACCTTTTCAAAATTTTACAAATTTGACACTTTTGCTTCTTCGGAGGCTATTTTTGGGAGAAAGGTACTTCAGGCAGTGGTTCCTTCTGTTTAATGTTCCTGCCTTGTCCCTCGCTTCATCCGTGTACTTTAGCTTTGGTATTGGTATTCCATAAGTAATGGATGACCCGTGGACTGACTACACTTAACAAGAGAAAACATAATTTATGCTTACCTGATAAATTTATTTCTCTTGTAGTGTAGTCAGTCCACGGCCCGCCCTGTCTTTAAGGCAGATCTAAATTTTAATTAAACTCCAGTCACCACTGCACCCTATGGTTTCTCCTTTCTCGTCTGCTTTGGTCGAATGACTGAATATGACATGTGAGGGGAGGAGCTATATAGCAGCTCTGCTTGGGTGATCCTCTTGCAGCTTCCTGTTAGGAAGAGATATATTCCATAAGTAATGGATGACCCGTGGACTGACTACACTACAAGAGAAATAAATTTATCAGGTAAGCATAAATTATGTTTTTTCAGTAGCTGGACAAGAGTGTTTTGCCATAATAGACCTAAAAATGTTTTATTTTTTTTACAATTCTCTCTGTATCCTCCTTTATGGGTTTAATTAGAGATTAAGCTATACCAACAAAATTGTTTTTTGTAATGCTGTAGTATATACCAACATTCTTATTATATCTGTAGCATGTGCCATAATGTTTCACTAGTTTGCTTTTATATGTTGTTACATTGCTTTAGTTACGCGATTAATTCCTTGTTTAGTACAAAAAGCCAGGCTTCGGTTTGTATTAAATTAGTTAGTATAAAGTATACCAATTTGAATGCTTCTTTAAAAATATCCCAGAACTCCAAACACAACATTATGGATTATGTGTCCCTATAAAACATTATATATTATTGTACTTTCTAGGGGGAAAATAAATTAAAATCTCAACATTTATTTAAAAAAAAAAATATGCTTATAGATATTGTGGAAAGCTTGAAATGTTTTTCTCTGATTTAATACAGAGCATTCTTGGGCCCCAAAGACCTTTTTCCATACAAGGAATATAAAGACAAATTTGGGAAATCAAACAAACGAAAAGGATTTAATGAAGGTTTATGGGAAATAGAAAATAATCCAGGTGTCAAATTTACAGGTTACCAGGTAATTAACATTACTAATAGTCTGTGTTTTTTTTTAATACCATAATTATCTGTTGACATCCTAATGTAATATTCTCAAGTGTTTGTTATACGTCAGTTCTTACAAGACATATACTACTTTAGCTTAAGAATTAGCCTTTTGTATTGATTTTTTATGTCACAGCTACAGTTGTTTGTCATAAAAAATATGTTACCGACCTTTGCAAGAGCTCATGATGCCAGCCCCAGATTTTTTTTACAGTTAGAAACTTTAAGAGTTGACTTGTTTAATTTGTACAAGGCGATTCAGCAACAAAGCTCTTCAGAAACCGAGGGGGAAGGAGGAAACGCAGCGGATGGCAGCAGCGAAGAAGAGGGAGACCAAGTGGAAGAAGATGGAAAAGGCAAAAGAAAGAATGAGAAAGCAGGTTCTAAGCGAAAGAAGTCATACGCTTCTAAGGTTATTATACATTTCCCTGTAGTTTTCAATTTTTTTTAAATTTTGCAAATGTATGAAATGCAATTTTATAGCAAGAGCTTGCTATTTTGCTTAAAGGCACCATCAGATTATTTGTGTATATATACATATTACATTTACAAATGACATAAGCTTTTAGTCCATGGCATGAATAAACATTTTGAATTTTGACATTTTAAAATGTAACTTTTCATTTACCTGTGTAAAGTATTAGTTATTATTAAATGTCTTTATTATTTTTTTTTTTAAACAGAGCGTACATCTGTTATTGTCACAGTGGACATAAGACCTATGCTATTTAATTGTAACATTCTGTTGAGCCGTAGTGAAACTTTATTAATAGTTAATGCGTACACTGTGCATAGGCTGATAGCGCTATGTTTGCTTATGTAATAGTTAAGGACTATTGTTGTCTGTCGAGTATGCAAATTACTTTCCTGCTTTTTTCAACTACTTCTCTTTCCTTATCCCCATATTGTTAAAGGGACAGTCTACACCAGAATTATTATTGTTTAAATAGATAGATAACGCCTTTACTACCCATTCCCCAGCTTTGCACAACCAACATTGTCATATTAATATACTTTATAACATTTAAACCTCTAAATTTCTGCCTGTTTAAAAGCCTCTAACGACAGCTTCTTATCACATGCTTTTTTATTAGCTTTTCACAACAGGTGAGTGCTAGTTCATATGAGCCATATAGATAACATTGTGCTAACGATGAGCAGGGACCTTGTATAGATTTAGGCTGAGTTTGTGAGCCTGATTGGGAGATAGTCTCCGCTGGTAGAGCTGAGACTCCCCCCTCTCCCTTTCCCCCTTTCTTTTTTTTTGTTGGGGCTGAGCGGTGCGAGAGAGAGCAGAATCTTCTGAAGATGATGTGTACCTCAAGGACTCAAGCAGTCATAAATGAGGCAATGTACCTTTTTACTTTGTTACATTTCAGCTTTAGTATTTCATTCTATTATGTATTGCGCTGTTTCATTATTATGGTTATCACATGTTCAGGAGTTATACTTCCTATATCAGTTGGTTCACAAGTAACCATTGCATTAACCATTGTTTAATATGCTCTTATTGAACTGTAAAGGACAAAACCTGGAGATTATCAATGTAATTGACCTGATGATGTACAAATATTGTTTATATCTTGATGGTTTGACTAAAAAATTCACATGTAGAGTTGTAGTGTGACAATGTCAAATATGCAAGTGAATTGCTGGTCAAGTCTATTTACTATGCTGAATGTACCTTAAGAATCTCAATAAAAGATTTTTTTTTTTTTAAATGTCATGTGATCAGAGGGCTGTCACAAAAGGGTTAGATACAAGGCAATCACAGAGGTAAAAGGTATATTAATATAACAGATAACAGTGTTGGCTATGCAAAACTGGTGAATGGGTAATAAAGGGATTATTATTTTTTTAAAACAATAACAATTTTGAAATAGACTGTCCCTTTAAGGCTGTCAGCTAGTTCTAGCATTAGTAGAGTGATGCACTGTCCTGTAACACTCGTCACATTGTCTTCTTTGATGTTGTTTTCTGTAACGTATAGCTGTGTTCAAGGGGAATTTCTACAGATCACATACCAGAAGCATATTTGCTTATGTTAAAATCCACCACTTCAACATGGTGTGTATGAGGATCACTGGCACTGTATGGTAGGACTCCTGCATTTGCCTTTGTTGCATGCAAATCTGCAATCACCACAATACCTGCTACTGCATATAAGGTGACTTAAAGGGACAGTTCACCCAAAAATGTCTCCCTTTTAAATGGTTCCCAATGATCCATTTTACCTGCTGGCGATTAAATTGTTTACAATTAGCTCCTTGACCCCTATTTTGGCATTTGAAATAGCTGATTTAGCCTGTGGTATCCATACCTATAGTAAAAAGTTTGAATACTAGAGTATAAGCTATTGAATAGCCTAAGTAAAGACAGCCAGCAGAAGAAATTACACTCCCAGTGGGGTGCAGTAGAGTTAAGTTATAAAATGTTAATTTTCCATTGTTCTCTTTAAGTATTGAGCTTTGGTTTTCCATACAATTATAAGATAAGGAAGAATGTGTGTGTATACAGAAAGTGATAACATAATGAGGCATGATATTACCTGAAACTCAACCCATCGTAATAGGCTGTGGTTTAAAAGCACAAAAACAGCTACTTCATATACACAAATAAACCGAAAAATGCAATTTCTCATAATATTTTGTACTCTGCAGCTGGTATAACAAGTCATTGAAAATACATTAATATAAAAACAATTTTACAGTGTACTGTCCCTTTAACTCCTAACACGAAAACCACTGAATCAAGATGGATTATATGAAAACACTTTTTATGACTACATAGATGTGAAGGATTCTTGCCATTGTTTGCCATTGCTAAACATCCCTTTCCAGTTTCTTTTCCAGCCATGTTTGTTCCGGTAGCTCCTTTTTGGTATATTTTGCTCTCTCAAGCTTAGCTTTTTGTTTCACTGAAGTGATGCTTTGGAATGTAACCTTGTTTGTATGTTGTAACGATTTGTTACTTTTTGTAACCTTTTGTCTCCTGTTTTATTACTTCTGTCCTATTCTCAGTCAATACATATTTGATACAAGAAGAGTCATTTTTCTAATCTCTGCCAGAGTGACCCCCATAGACTACAGCTGTAGCCTAAGGACTGAGGGCCATAATACTGCCCTCTGGTGGTTTCACCTGGCCCTTGCTTACTCATATTACACACTGTGCATGACATGGAGATATTTTGTTGCATACAGTGAAGCACTGTGCTGTGAGCTCACATTATGGGCTCGATTTATCAAGCCTCTACGGCTGCAAGTTCTCTCAAGAACTTGCTCCCTGTGATTTATCAAGCAGCGGTCACCAGACCGCTGCTTCCCTAACATCTTCGCAACCTCTATTGTGGTGAAATTCAATCTCCTCGGTCGAGTCCGACCGAGGAGATTGACAGTGATTGGCTGTGCGCAAAATTCCGCTCGTGTGCAATGTTAATTACCTGGGGGTAATTTTGCCCCGCCACAGGCGAGCTGAGGCGTATGCCTCAGCGTTGATAAATCTAGCCCTATGTCTGTAACACTTACCATTTGCAGAGCAGTGTACTTCTAGTTTTGCTGTTGGCTTTTTTGCCCTTGTTTATAGGATGTTACAGTCAATCTGTTTCTTTGAGTAACAATAGGATTGTGGCTTATGTGCAGGCACATTGTTACAGAATGTGTGTGTGTATAGCACTATGGGTTACTAATCAGGGGCTAAATATTACTAGTCTAGAAGGAAAAAGTTACTAATCCACGCTTTTTTTATTTACTTGTCCATTGCAATTTCCTACTTGCCTGGGACTTTTGGACTAGTGTAAATTACATGAATATATATTTATTTATGTATATATTAAAAGAAAGTTAAATCAGAGCATCCTAGCCAGCAACGACTCTTACATCACTTAGTAAAAAAGGATCATGGTATACAGATTATCTAATTAAAGCAAATGCACAGATATCCAAAATCACAGCAAATATTACAATATACATCTGTACATAAAAAACCCACCATAAAAACTCCCTCTAGTGGTCAATAATTGGAAAGCATTTAGAATAAGTATGTCTGAGGGCCCGATATTGAAAACATTGACAGACCAACGAGAAACTGCCTGCTTGGGTTCGCAAGGCTCGCATTCTGACGATCTGTCAATATATTAAAATAAAAGGGGCGAACCCACAAAGTGTCAGCGAGTGGCATTGTGTCTCCCATTTGAAATAATAGGGATCGTTGCTTTTTCTCAACTCCTCCAACATCATCACTTGTTGGCACCCTCAGTGGGCAGGGGGGGGGCATATTTAAAGTGTTCCTACACAGCACAGACAGTGCATTTACTGATACCAAAAATGGTTCATGTGTAGGAGCACTTCAAATAATGCCTTTATAAGGGCATTGTCCTAAAGGGATTACCCTTTAGATAGAATTTTTTTTAGAATAGGGCTTTTTTTATGGCTAAAATAACTTAATCACTTTAAGGCAATGCCCTAAAATATGCCCTTCTCAGGGCAATCTTTTTTTTTTAGACCAAGGATTTTTTAGGGTAGGGTTTTTATAATAATAATTTATTTATTTTTTTAAAGTAAAATAACTGTAATCACTTTAAGGGCACTGGTTTTCAAAACTGTCCTCAGGCCACATTTTAAGGCTATCGGTAAACAATCAGCTGATAAGTAAACATGGTTATTTTACCTGCTCTCATCAAAAGTAATCCTGAAAACCTGGCCAGGTTTGAAAACCAGTGCTTTAGGGCAATATCCTACAAATGTCCTTCTCTTTTATTTTGAGATGGGCTTTTTTTTAAGGGGATTTTAGTTTTAGGATAGTCCTTTGGGCCTGCCTGTTTGGGGTATTTTTTTTTGGTATTTTTTTTTTTTTTTTTGGTAATGTTTTTTTGTGTGTGGTGGTTTAGGGGTTAAGTAGAGTAGTGGTAATTGCGGTGGGTTTGTGGTGGTTTAGGAGTTAAGTAGAGTAGTGGTGATTGTGGTTGGCTTGTGGCGGTGTAGGGGTTAAGTGGACTAGTGGTGATTACGCTGGGCTTGTGGCGGTTTAGGAGTCCGAGTTAATAAGTATATTTATTAGGATCGGTGCTAGATTTCAAAGGGATACTTTACTATACACTGACAATGTCGGCAGCAATGCTGGTTGGACTATTTAGACTGCACCACCCATTGGGATGTATAGTAAAATACCTTTCTGTGATGCTGCCTTTAAACAATGATGTCAGCAGCTTGGAATATTTTTCCACATTGCTCAACATTGCGGCAGTTCCTTTTGGAATATATCACCTCATCGCAGGATTTTCGTTCATCAGGGCCTGGGAGTGTCAATCTGATGCATAAGTTATTTTTAATACAGCAAATTGTATAGCTGTAAATAAAGTATAGTTCATAAATCTCATCATAGAAAAGCACTCCCAAACAGCAATACATTTTGTATTTTTTTTCTTCTATAATTTGTTCATAGATAGTTATTTGAAACATTTCAGCCTCTCATTAAAGAAAAAGTGAAACATCTTTGCCCTAAACCATTGTTCCTTCACCACTGTACCAACCTATATCCTAGCTCTTCCTAACCCTCTTAGTACCAGAATTCTACTGTGAGTTTATGCAAAATAAATTATCAGTTATTTTACTCATTATATTGCCTCACAAACTAGGAGTGAACTGGGTTAATTTTAAGGAATTTTATTTATTTGTAAAAGACTCACCTATATCTGTTATAATAATTTCAGAAATCTTCCAAGCTGTCTCGGAAATCGTCGGTAGATGAAGGGGATAAAGACAGCAAAGATGAAGAGAATAAGAGTGGTTCAGAGGCTGGAGATGCAGACGATGATACAAGAAATGCTTCAGAGGTGCAGAAAAGCAGCACGGGGGTATGAACATCATTACCTTTACCTGTCTTCTCTTTTTTCACTCTTTTTAAGGGACAATCAAGTCAAAATTAAACTTTCATGATTCACATTGAACATCCAATTTTAAACAACTTTCCAAATGACTTCTATTATCAAATTTGCTTTTTTGATCAAGGAATCTTTGTTAAAGACTAAACCTAGGTAGGCTTGTAGGAGCTTAGGAGCGTACACATGTCCATAGCAGTCTATGGCAGCAGTGTTTTTAACTATGTATAACAATGCTATAAACAATGTTGCAAGAATGCTCCTGAGCTCAGCTAGGATTACTCTTTAACAAAGGATACCAAGAGAACTAATCAAAATTGATAATAGAAGTAAATTGTTAAGTTGTTTAAAATGTCATGTTCTATTCAATCGATTTAAGTTTAATTTTGACATTACTGTCCCTTTAAAAGGAAGAAACAAAAATAGTGAATTTTTAGTTAATAAATCAAGAGTTATATTGTATTGCACCTGTGGAAATGGTGGTGTATAGGATGCATTATGTGTGGTCCTTGCAGTGGTCTTTAATTGTGTTCTGCATCAATTCTCCTCACAATAACGCTCATTCACATGCAGGTAAAACATGAGACGCCAGCATTGCATAAAACTTGTTAACAGTTAATAAGTCCCTGACAAAATATTTCTAGACTCACCAGAAGTTAGTGATTTTTTATATATATTTTCTCGCATTTTGAAAGGAATTAGATTGTATAAATAAGAATTTATAAAGGGACACAAAACCCAAAATTTTTCATTCAGAATTCAGACAGAGCATTCAATTTTAAAAAGTTTCCATATTTCTTTTATTATCAAAGTTGCTTTGTGCATATGTTTTTCTTTGTTGAAGAGATATGTAAATAGGAAAGCGTGCACATGTCTGAAACACTACATGACAGGAAAAAGTGCTGCCATCTAGTGGTATGGCTAATGTATAACATTCTTACAAAACTGCTGCCATATAGTACTGCAAACATGTGCAGGCTCCTGAGCTTACTTTCCTGCATGTCAACAAAGGATACCAATAGAATGAAAACAATCGATACTAGAAGTAAATTGGAAAGTTTTTTTTTAAATTGTATGCTCTATCTGAATCATGAAAGAAAATGTTTGAATTTATGTCCTTTTAACAATACTTTCTTTCACCTCCTCTTTCCGGTACTATACTGTACATTTAACCAACTAAAGGTGTGATTTTTTTATATGATCACGAAACTGATGTATAAAATGCACTTTGTAATGGTTCGCTGCTGCCCGACATCCCATTGATTCCTATGGGAGATGTCTGCACCTAACATGTACCCCGAGTCTAAACACCCCTAATCTGTCCCCCCTACACCGCCGTAACTAAATAAAGTTATTACCCCCTAAACCGCCGCTCCCGGAGCCCACCGCAAGCTACTCTATACATATTAACCCCTAAACCGCCGCTCCCGGAGCCCACCGCAACTATAATATATGTATTAACCCCTAAACCGCCGCTCCCGGAGCCCACCGCAAGCTACTCTATACATATTAACCCCTAAACCGCCGCTCCCGGAGCCCACCGCAACTATAATAAATGTATTAACCTCTAAACCGCCGCTCCCGGACACCGCTGCCACCTACATTATACCTAGTAACCCCTATCCTGCCCCCCCTATACCGCCGCCCTCTATAATAAAGTTATTAACCCCTATCCTGCCGATCCTGCACCTCGCCGCAACTAAATAAATAGTTTAACCCCTAAACCGCCGGACCCTGCCGCAACCTATATTAAATTTATTAACCCCTAATCTGCCCCCCCTACACCGTCGCCACCTATAATACATTTATTAACCCCTATCCTGCCCCCCCCCACACCGCCGCCACTGTAATAAATTTATTAACCCCTAAACCTAAGTCTAACACTAACCCTAACACCCCCTAACTTAAATATTAATTAAATAAATCTAAATAATATTTCTATTATGAACTAAATTAATCCTATTTAAAACTAAATACATTTAAAATAAACCCTAATATAGCTACAATATAAATAATAATTATATTGTAGCTATCTTAGGATTTATTTTTATTTTACAGGCATCTTTCAATTTATTTTAACTAGGTACAATAGCTATTAAATAGTTATTAACTATTTAATAGCTTACCTAGCTAAAATAAAGAGAAATTTACCTGTAAAATAAAAACTAACCTAAGTTACAATTACACCTAACACTACACTATACTTTAATAAATTATTCCTATTTAAAACTAAATACTTACCTGTAAAATAAACCCTAAGATAGCTACAATGTAATTAATAATTACATTGTAGCTATTTTAGGATTTATATTTATTTTACAGGTAACTTTGTATTTATTTTAGCTAGTTAGAATAGTTATTAAATAGTTATTAACTATTTAATAACTACCTAGCTAAAAGAAATACAAAATTACCTGTAAAATAAATCCTAACCTAAGTTACAATTAAACCTAACACTACACTATCATTAAATTAATTAAATAAATTAACTACAAATAACTACAATTAAATACAAGAGGCGCTGAAGAAGTCTTCTATCCGGGCGATGTCATCTTCCAAGCGGGGTCTTCAATCTTCATCCCGCCGACGCGGAACATCCTTCTTTACTGACGGACTACCGACGAATGAAGGCTCCTTTAAGGGACGTCATCCAAGATGTGTCCCTTCATTTCCGATTGGCTGATAGGATTCTATCAGCCAATCGGAATTAAGGTAGGAAAAATCTGATTCAAGTTCAATCCGATTGGCTGATCGGAACAGAAGGGACGCCATCTTGGATGACGTCTCTTAAAGGAGCCTTCATTCGTCGGTAGTCCGTCGGTAAAGAAGGATGTTCCGCGTCGGCGGGATGAAGATTGAAGACCCCGCTTGGAAGATGACATCGCCCGGATAGAAGACTTCTTCAGCGCCTCTTGGAAGATGACATTGCCCGGATGGAAGACTTCTTCAGCGCCGCTTGGAGGATCACTTCATCGGATGGAAGATTTCTTCAGCGCCACTTGGAGGATAACTTCTGCCGCTCCGGGTCTCCTCTTCGGTTCCATCGCTGCTCGGCTGAGTGAAGACGACTCAAGGTAGGATGATCTTCAGGGGATTAGTGTTAGGTTATTTCTTCTGTTATGTGTGATCAGTCCACGGGTCATCATTACTTCTGGGATATTAACTGCTCCCCTACAGGAAGTGCAAGAGGATTCACCCAGCAGAGTTGCTATATAGCTCCTCCCCTCTACGTCACCTCCAGTCATTCTCTTGCACCCAAAGACTAGATAGGAGGTGTGAGAGGACTATGGTGATTATACTTAGTTTTTAGAACTTCAATCAAAAGTTTGTTATTTTACAATAGCACCGGAGCGTGTTATTACCTCTCTGGCAGAGTTTGAAGAAGAATCTACCAGAGTTTTTCTTATGATTTTAACCGGAGTAGTTAAGATCATATTGCTGTTTCTCGGCCATCTGAGGGAGGTAAAAGCTTCAGATCAGGGGACAGCGGGCAGTTGAATCTGCATTGAGGTATGTCGCAGTTGTTATTTTCTGAATGGAATTGATGAAAAAATCCTGCCATACCGTTATAATGAACATGTATGTATACTCTACACTTTAGTATTCTGGGGATGGTATTTCACCGGAATTACTCGGTAAAAGTACATTAAACCTTTTATTAGGTATTTTTCATGTTAAACGTTTTTGCTGGAATGTAGAATCGTTTGCATTAATGAGGTACTGAGTGAATAAGTATTTGGGCATTATTTTCCACTTGGCAGTTTGCTTGTGTTAATTATGACAGTTTCGTTTCTCTCTCACTGCTGTGTGTGAGAGGGAGGGGCCGTTTTTGGCGCTCTTTGCTACGCATCAAAAATTTCCAGTCAGTTTTTCTGCATGATCCGGTTCATCTCTAACAGAACTCAGGGGTCTTCAAACTTCTTTGAAGGGAGGTAGATTCTCTCAGCAGAGCTGTGAGACTTATATAGTGACTGTGATTTTAAACGTTGTTTAAAATTTAATTAGTGTTATTTTACTAATGGGAACAAACCTTTGCTAAAAAGTTGTGTTGTTTGTTAAGAGTAATGCTATAACTGTTTTTTCAGTTCATTATTTCAACTGTCATTTAATCGTTTAGTGCTTCTTGAGGCACAGTACGTTTTTATTAAATAAAATTGTAACCGAGTTGCATGTTTATTGCTAGTGTGTTAAACATGTCTGATTCAGAGGAAGATACCTGTGTCATTTGTTCCAATGCCAAGGTGGAGCCCAATAGAAATTTATGTACTAACTGTATTGATGCTACCTTAAATAAAAGCCAATCTGTACAAATTGAACAAATTTCACCAAACAGCGAGGGGAGAGTTATGCCGACTAACTCGCCTCACGTGTCAGTACCTGCATCTCCCGCCCGGGAGGTGCGTGATATTATGGCGCCTAGTACATCTGGGCAGCCATTACAGATAACATTACAAGATATGGCTACTGTTATGACTGAAGTTTTGGCTAAATTACCAGAACTAAGAGGCAAGCGTGATCACTCTGGGGTGAGAACAGAGTGCGCTGATAATTCTAGGGCCATGTCTGATACTGCGTCACAGCTTGCAGAGCATGAGGACGGAGAGCTTCATTCTGTAGGTGACGGTTCTGATCCAAACAGATTGGATTCAGATATTTCGAATTTTAAATTTAAATTGGAAAACCTCCGTGTATTACTAGGGGAGGTTTTAGCAGCTCTCAACGATTGTAACGCTGTTGCAATACCAGAGAAAATGTGTAGGTTGGATAAATACTTTGCGGTACCGGCGAGTACTGACGTTTTTCCTATACCTAAGAGATTAACTGAAATTGTTACTAAGGAGTGGGATAGACCCGGTGTGCCGTTCTCACCCCCTCCAATATTTAGAAAGATGTTTCCAATAGACGCCACCACACGGGACTTATGGCAAACGGTCCCTAAGGTGGAGGGAGCAGTTTCTACTTTAGCTAAGCGTACCACTATCCCGGTGGAGGATAGCTGTGCTTTTTCAGATCCTATGGATAAAAAATTAGAGGGTTACCTTAAGAAAATGTTTATTCAACAAGGTTTTATATTACAACCCCTTGCATGCATCGCGCCGATCACGGCTGCGGCAGCATTTTGGATTGAGTCTCTGGAAGAGAACCTTAGTTCAGCTACGCTGGACGACATTACGGACAGGCTTAGAGTCCTTAAACTAGCTAATTCATTCATTTCGGAGGCCGTAGTACATTTAACCAAACTTACGGCTAAGAATTCAGGATTCGCCATTCAGGCACGCAGAGCGCTGTGGCTAAAATCCTGGTCGGCTGATGTAACTTCTAAGTCCAAATTACTTAGTATACCTTTCAAGGGGCAAACTTTATTTGGGCCCGGTTTGAAAGAAATTATTGCTGACATTACAGGAGGTAAGGGCCACGCCCTACCTCAAGACAAAGCCAAAGCTAAGGCTAGACTGTCTAATTTTCGTCCCTTTCGGAATTTCAAAGCAGGAGCAGCGCCAACTTCCACTGCACCAAAACAGGGAGGAGCTGTTGCTCGTTACAGACAAGGCTGGAAGCCTAATCAGTCCTGGAACAAGGGCAAGCAGGCCAGTAAACCTGCTGCTGTCCCAAAGACAGCATGAACCGAGGGCCCCCGATCCGGGACCGGATCTAGTGGGGGGCAGACTCTCTCTCTTCGCCCAGGCTTGGGCAAGAGATGTCCAGGATCCCTGGGCGCTAGAGATCATATCTCAGGGATACCTTCTAGACTTCAAATCCTCTCCCCCAAGAGGGAGATTTCATCTGTCAAGGTTGTCAACAAACCAAATAAAGAAAGACGCGTTTCTACGCTGTGTACAAGATCTATTATTAATGGGAGTGATCCATCCGGTTCCGCGGTCGGAACAAGGACAAGGGTTTTACTCAAACCTATTTGTGGTTCCCAAAAAAGAGGGAACTTTCAGGCCAATCTTGGATTTAAAGATCCTAAACAAATTCCTAAGAGTTCCATCGTTCAAAATGGAAACTATTCGGACAATCTTACCCATGATCCAAGAGGGTCAGTACATGACCACAGTGGATTTAAAGGATGCTTACCTTCACATACCGATTCACAAAGATCATTACCGGTATCTAAGGTTTGCCTTCTTAAACAGGCATTACCAGTTTGTAGCCCTTCCATTCGGATTGGCTACGGCTCCAAGAATCTTTACAAAGGTTCTGGGTGCCCTTCTGGCGGTACTAAGACCGCGAGGAATTTCGGTAGCTCCGTACCTAGACGACATTCTGATACAAGCTTCAAGCTTTCAAACTGCCAAGTCTCATACAGAGTTAGTTCTGGCATTTCTAAGGTCGCACGGATGGAAAGTGAACGAAAAGAAGAGTTCTCTCTTTCCTCTCACAAGAGTTCCATTCTTGGGGACTCTTATAGATTCTGTAGAAATGAAGATTTATCTGACAGAAGACAGATTAACAAAGCTTCTAAATGCATGCCGTGTCCTTCATTCCATTCAACTCCCGTCAGTAGCTCAATGCATGGAGATGATCGGCTTAATGGTAGCTGCAATGGACATAGTTCCCTTTGCACGCCTACATCTCAGACCGCTGCAATTGTGCATGCTGAGTCAGTGGAATGGGGATTACTCAGATTTGTCCCCCACTCTGAATCTGGATCAAGAGACCAGAAACTCTCTTCTATGGTGGTTTTCTCGGCCACATCTGTCCAGGGGGATGCCGTTCAGCAGGCCGGACTGGACAATTGTAACAACAGACGCCAGCCTTCTAGGTTGGGGCGCTGTCTGGAATTCTCTGAAGGCTCAGGGACAATGGAGTCAGGAGGAAAGTCTCCTGCCAATAAACATTCTGGAATTGAGAGCAGTTCTCAATGCCCTTCTAGCTTGGCCCCAGTTAAAGACTCGGGGGTTCATCAGGTTTCAGTCGGACAACATCACGACTGTAGCTTACATCAACCATCAAGGAGGGACAAGAAGCTCCCTAGCAATGATAGAAGTATCAAAGATAATTCGCTGGGCAGAGTCTCACTCTTGCCATCTGTCAGCAATCCACATCCCGGGAGTGGAGAACTGGGAGGCGGATTTCTTGAGTCGCCAGACTCTTCATCCGGGGGAGTGGGAACTTCATCCGGAGGTCTTTGCCCAAATACTTCAACGTTGGGGCAAACCAGAGATAGATCTCATGGCGTCTCGCCAGAACGCCAAACTTCCTCGCTACGGATCCAGATCCAGGGATCCGGGAGCGGTTCTGATAGATGCTTTGACAGCACCTTGGAACTTCAGGATGGCTTATGTGTTTCCACCCTTCCCGCTGCTTCCTCGTTTGATTGCCAAAATCAAACAGGAGAAAGCATCAGTGATTCTAATAGCGCCTGCATGGCCGCGCAGGACTTGGTATGCAGATCTAGTGGACATGTCATCCTGTCCGCCTTGGTCTCTACCTCTAAGACAGGACCTTCTGATTCAGGGTCCATTCAAACATCAAAGTCTAACTTCTCTGAAGCTGACTGCTTGGAAATTGAACGCTTGATTTTATCAAAACGTGGTTTTTCTGAGTCGGTTATTGATACCCTGATACAGGCTAGGAAGCCTGTTACCAGAAAGATTTACCATAAAATATGGTGTAAATACCTATACTGGTGTGAATCCAAAGATTACTCCTGGAGTAAGGTTAGGATTCCAAGGATATTGTCTTTTCTACAAGAAGGTTTAGAAAAGGGTTTATCGGCTAGCTCATTAAAGGGACAGATTTCAGCTCTGTCCATCTTGTTTCACAGGCGTCTGTCAGAAAATTCAGACATCCAAGCCTTTTGTCAGGCTTTAACTAGGATCAAGCCTGTGTTTAAAACTGTTGCTCCGCCATGGAGTTTAAACTTAGTTCTTAACGTTTTACAGGGTGTTCCGTTTGAACCCCTTCATTCCATTGATATAAAATTGTTATCTTGGAAAGTTCTATTTTTAATGGCTATTTCCTCGGCTCGAAGAGTCTCTGAGTTATCAGCCCTACATTGTGATTCTCCTTATCTGATCTTTCACTCAGACAAGGTAGTTCTGCGTACTAAACCTGGGTTCTTACCTAAGGTAGTCACTAACAGGAATATCAATCAAGAGATTGTTGTTCCATCCTTGTGTCCAAATCCTTCTTCAAAGAAGGAACGTCTTCTACACAATCTGGATGTAGTTCGTGCCCTCAAGTTCTACTTGCAGGCAACTAAAGATTTTCGCCAAACTTCTTCCCTGTTTGTCGTTTATTCTGGACAGAGGAGAGGTCAAAAAGCTTCGGCTACCTCTCTCTCTTTTTGGCTTCGTAGCTTAATACGTTTAGCCTATGAGACTGCTGGACAGCAGCCTCCTGAAAGAATTACAGCTCATTCCACTAGAGCTGTGGCTTCCACTTGGGCCTTTAAGAATGAGGCCTCTGTTGAACAGATTTGCAAGGCTGCAACTTGGTCTTCGCTTCATACTTTTTCCAAATTTTACAAATTTGACACTTTTGCTTCTTCGGAGGCTATTTTTGGGAGAAAGGTTCTTCAGGCAGTGGTTCCTTCTGTATAATGAGCCTGCCTATCCCTCCCGTCATCCGTGTACTTTTGCTTTGGTATTGGTATCCCAGAAGTAATGATGACCCGTGGACTGATCACACATAACAGAAGAAAACATAATTTATGCTTACCTGATAAATTCCTTTCTTCTGTTGTGTGATCAGTCCACGGCCCGCCCTGTTTTTAAGGCAGGTGCATATTTTTTAAATTATAATTCAGTCACCACTACACCCTTGGTTTCTCCTTTCTCGTTGGTCTTTGGTCGAATGACTGGAGGTGACGTAGAGGGGAGGAGCTATATAGCAACTCTGCTGGGTGAATCCTCTTGCACTTCCTGTAGGGGAGCAGTTAATATCCCAGAAGTAATGATGACCCGTGGACTGATCACACAACAGAAGAAAGGAATTTATCAGGTAAGCATAAATTATGTTTTTAAGGGGGGTTTGGGTTAGATTAGGGGTATGTGGGTGGTGGGTTTTAATGTTGGGGGGGGGGGTTGTATTTTTCTTTTACAGGCAAAAGAGCTGAATTCTTTGGGGCATGCCCCGCAAAAGGCCCTTTTGAGGGCTGGTAAGGTAAAAGAGCTTTGAACTTTTTTAATTTAGAATAGGGTAGGGCATTTTTTTATTTTGGGGGGTTTGTTATTTTATTAGGGGGCTTAGATTAGGTGTAAGTAGCTTAAAATTGTTGTAATATTTTTTAAATGTTTGTAACTTATTTTTTTTATTTTTTGTAACTTAGCTTTTTATATTTTTTGTGCTTTAGATAGTTTATGTAGTTGTATTTAATTGTAGTTATTTGTAGTTCATTTATTTAATTAATTTAATGATAGTGTAGTGTTAGGTTTAATTGTAACTTAGGTTAGGATTTATTTTACAGGTAATTTTGTATTTCTTTTAGCTAGGTAGTTATTAAATAGTTAATAACTATTTAATAACTATTCTAACTAACTAAAATAAATACAAAGTTACCTGTAAAATAAATATAAATTCTAAGATAGCTACAATGTAATTAATAATTACATTGTAGCTATCTTAGGGTTTATTTTACAGGTAAGTATTTAGTTTTAAATAGGAATAATTTATTTAAGTATAGTGTAGTGTTAGGTGTAATTGTAACTTAGGTTAGTTTTTATTTTACAGGTTAATTTCTCTTTATTTTAGCTAGGTAAGCTATTAAATAGTTAATAACTATTTAATAGCTATTGTACCTAGTTAAAATAAATTGAAATTTGCCTGTAAAATAAAAAAAAATCCTAAAATAGCTACAATATAATTATTATTTATATTGTAGCTATATTAGGGTTTATTTTAAAGGTAAGTATTTAGTTTTAAATAGGATTAATTTAGTTCATAATAGAAATATTATTTAGATTTATTTAATTAATATTTAAGTTAGGGGGGTGTTAGGGTTAGTGTTAGACTTAGGTTTAGGGGTTAATCATTTTATTACAGTGGCGGCGGTGTAGTGGGGGGCAGGATAGGGGTTAATAAATTTATTATAGGTGGCGACGGTGTAGGGGGGCAGGATAGGGGTTAATACATTTATTATAGGTGGCGACAGTGTAGGGGGGGCAGGATAAGGGTTAATAAATTTAATATAGGTTGCGGTGGGGTCAGGGAGCGGCGGTTTAGGGGTTAAACTATTTATTTAGTTGCGGCGAGGTGCGGGATCAGCAGGATAGGGGTTTATAACTTTATTATAGAGGGCGATGGTATAGGGGGGGCAGGATAGGGGTTACTAGGTATAATGTAGGTGGCAGCGGTGTCCGGGAGCGGCGGTTTAGGGGTTAATACATTTATCAGAGTTGCGGCGGGGTCTAGGAGCGGCGGTTTAGGGGTTAATACATTTATAAGAGTTGCAGCGGGGTCTAGGAGTGGCGGTTTAGGGGTTAGTAACTTTATTTAGTTGCGGGGGGCTCCGGGGGCGCCGGTATAGGGGGTAGAACAGTGTAGTTTAGTGTGAGTGCTTAGTGACAGGCTAGCAATAAAGCTGGGAAAAAGCCGAAGAGCAGCGAGATCGGATGAGTGATAACTCTCACAGTCCGCTGCTCATCGCCCCGTACTTGGTGCGTGGCTTTTTGACAGCTTTATTGATAACTTAGGCGAATTTTTGCAGGTCCGCGGCGGCGATGTGAGGCGAGCTTAGGCGGGCGTATTGGGCCGGCGAAGACAGGTAAAATAGACACGTTGATAACTACCCCCCTATAACTTCCCAAGAGGAGTGGAGATATTTTATTTTTCTGCCCTGATGTTGATGATCTTATCAAAAGTTATCTAAGATCCATGCTGGTTCCCACAGAGCAGTTGAAGGTAGTGTAAAGAAACATCTTCAGTGTGGAGAACCATGTCATGCTACAAGCAGCATTGAGGTATGTTCAGTCATTTGTTTCTGGGGAGACTTGATGCATCAAAACAGGCTGACATTTTTCCCTATCTGGGGAGGGGTAATCAGTATGCACTATATGTATGGAAATGGTGTACCTGGAATTCCCTTTATGTTGATTGCTAAATATGTCTGAGGACTTCATTTAGGATATTAAGTGTGGGCTAAACGCTGGGAGATGCAGTTGCTGGCTAAGGGCTTGCTTTGTCATATAATGATAACTGTCCTGAGAGAGTGCAGTTTTTTTCTCATGAAAGTTACGTTTTGTAATTGAGCATCATGTTTGTTTCTTGTGTATGTAAGAGGGGCACATGGCGTATATATTTTGTTTTGAGAACCGACATGTTTGTTTTTCTAACTACTCGTGCGGGTCTCTGTAAGGCTAGAGTTACGCCTACGGTGGACAGGGCCTAATTTTGCGCGCTCAGCCGCGCATTATCATCCGGATTGGATAGACAGCAAGGTCCTGAGCTCCGGTGGCGCCTATGTTATTTTGCCTAACGAAGAAGCTTAGGAGCTACTGCAGCAGATTTAGAGTGTTCTGGGGGCAGGTAGGCGCCACAGCAGAGCTGTGGCGAGGTGCAGGGGCCTGAATCAATATAAAGTTGTTATAACTAATAAAATCGAGTTAAATTGATATATAACATATCTAAGCAAATTGGTGCAATATTGTTAGACTATTTTGGGCACATAAGGATTAGTTTTATTGCTGCAAACGTTGTTTTGGAGATAACAGAAAAATTGTTGCGCTTTTATTATTTAAAGGCGCAATACGCTTTTTAGTTAAAAAAATTTGCCTATGTAATTTGACATCAGAGCTCAATATTTCAAGTAAAGAACGACTATTATTGCTAGTCTGTTTAACATGTCTGAACTTGAGGAAACTACTTGTTCTGTGTGTTTAGATGCCATTGTGGAACCCCCTCTTACTTTTTGTCCCTCATGTACTGAAAGGGCCTTACAATGTAAAGAGCGGATTTTCTTTAAGGAAAGTGTGCCTAAGGATGCTTCTCGGTCTGATGAGAATCAGGGTATGCCGCTACTTTCTCCCCAAGCGTCACAACCTTTAACGCCCACCCAAGCGACGCCGGGTTCTTCAACCGCGTCTACTTCATTTACTCTGCAGGATATGGCTGCAGTTATGTCATCTACCCTTACAGAGGTTTTATCTAAGTTGCCAGTGTTACAGGGCAAACACAGCAGGACAGAAGTCAATTTGAATACTGCAACTTCTGATGCTTTGTTGGCTATTTCCAATGTACCCTAACAGGGATCTGATTTGGGGGTCAGGCAACTTCTGTCTGAGGGGGAACTTTCTGATTCGGGAAGTGTGTTACCTCAGACGGACTCGGACGTCATGTCCTTTAGATTTAAGCTTGAACACCTCCGTCTGTTGCTTCGGGAGGTTTTAGCGACTCTGGATGACTGTATTGTGGTACCACCAGAGAAATTGTGTAAGATGGACAAATACTTAGTGGTGCCTGCTTACTCTGATGTTTTTCCGGTTCCTAAGAGAATCTCAGAATTTATTACACGGGAATGGGAAAGACCTGGTATCCTGTTCTCACCTTCTCCTAATTTTAAGAAAATGTATCCCATATCTGACACTGTTCTGGACTCTTGGCAAACAGTCCCTAAGGTGGAGGGACCTATATCTACCCTGGGTAAGCGTACAACTATTCCTATTGAAGACAGTTGTGCCTTCAAAGACCCTATGGATAAGAAATTGGAGGGTCTTCTAAAAAAGTTATTTATTCATCAGGGTTTCCATTTACAACCAACAGCCTGCATTGTACCAGTTACTACTGCGGCGGCTTTCTGGTTTGACGCCTTAGAAGAGTCTCTTAAGACTGAGACTCCTTTAGAGGAAATTCTAGTTAGAATTAAGGCTCTTAAGCTGACTAATTCTTTTATTACGGACGCCGCCTTTCAGATTGCGAAGTTGGCGGCTAAGAACGCCGGATTTGCCATTTTAGCACATAGAGCATTATGGTTAAAGTCTTGGTCTGCTGATGTGTCATCTAAGTCAAAGCTTTTGGCTATTCCTTTCAAAGGGAAAACCCTATTCAGGCCTGACTTGAAAGAAATTATTTCTGATATTACGGGAGGTAAGGGTCTTCTCCTACCTCAGAATAAAGCAGCTAAACTGAGGGGTAAACAAAATAATTTTCGTTCCTTTCGGATATTCAAAGGGGTCCCCGCTTCTATTTTGCGCAAGCCAAGGCCGTATGGAGACCCAACCATGCTTGGAACAAAGGTAAACAACCCAAGAAGCCCACTGCTGCTCCCAAGACAGCATGAAGGGGCGGCCCCCGATCCGGGACCAGATCTAGTAGGGGGCAGACTTTCTCTTTTTGCCCAGGCTTGGGTAAGAGATGTTCAGGACCCCTGGACACTGGAAATCGTGTCCCAAGGGTATCAAATGGAATTCAAAAATTCTCTCCCAAGGGGGAGGTTTCTTCTTTCACGATTGTCTGTAGACCAGATAAAAAGAGAGGCGTTCTTACGTTGTGTAAAAGACCTCTCTACTATGGGAGTAATTTGTCCCGTTCCAATACTGGAACAGGGGCAGGGGTTTTACTCAAATCTTTTCGTGGTTCCCAAAAAAGAGGGAACGTTCAGACCCATTTTAGATCTCAAGAGTCTAAACAAGTTTCTCAGAGTCCCATCCTTCAAAATGGAGACTATTCGAACAATTCTGCCATTGATCCAGGAGGGTCAATATATGACTACCGTGGACTTGAAGGATGCATACCTTCATATTCCTATCCACAAGGATCGTCATCAGTTCCTAAGGTTTCCCTTCCTGGACAAACATTTTCAGTTTGTGGCTCTTCCCTTCGGGTTGGCCACAGCACCCAGGTTCTAGGGTCCCTTCTGGCGGTTATCAGGCCGCGGGGTATTGCAGTGGCGCCTTATCTAGACGATATTCTGATCCAGGGGTCGTCTTACCATCTGACAAAGTCTCATTTAGACATGGTTCTGTCCTTTCTGAGGGCTCATGGGTGGAAGGTGAATCTAGAAAAGAGTTCATTAATTCCACAGACCAGGGTTCCCTTCCTGGGAACTCTAATAGATTCCATATCCATGAAAATTTTCTTGACAGATGTCAGAAAGTTAAAGATTCTGAATACATGCTGAGCCCTTCAGTCTAATCCTCGGCCATCAGAGGCTCAGTGCATGGAGGTAATTGGGTTGATGGTGGCGGCAATGGACATCATTCCGTTTGCTTGTTTCCATCTCAGACTGCTACAACTGAACATGCTCAGGCAGTGGAATGGAGATAATGCAAATTTGTCTCCTCAGATAGATCTGGATCAGGAGACAAGAGACTCTCTTTTTTGGTGGTTGTCGCCGGATCATCTGTCCCAAGGGACGTGCTTTCGCAGACCCTCATGGGTGATAGTGACAACAGACGCCAGCCTACTAGGTTGGGGTGCAGTCTGGAATTCCCTGAAGGCTCAGGGTGTGTGGACTCGGTCAGAGTCTCTACTTCCAATCAATATTCTGGAAATGAGAGCAATATTCAATGCGCTTAAGGCTTGGCCTCAGTTGGCTTCAGCCAAATTCATCCGTTTTCAGTCGGACAACATCACGACTGTGGCTTACATCAATCATCAGGGAGGAACAAGAAGTTCCTTAGCGATGACAGAAGTATCCAAGATAATTCGGTGGGCGGAGGCTCACTCTTGTTATCTGTCAGCAATCTACATCCCAGGAGTGGACAACTGGGAAGCGGACTTTTTAAGCAGACAGATGTTTCATCCGGGGGAGTAGGAACTCCATCCAGAGGTCTTTGCCACCCTGATTCTCAGATGGGGCATGCCGGAATTGGATCTGATAGCGTCTCATCAGAATGCCAAGCTCCCGAGATACGGATCCAGGTCAAGAGATCCTCAGGCCGAACTGATAGATGCCTTGGCAGTGCCTTTGTCGTTCAACCTAGCTTATGTGTTTCCACCGTTTGCTCTCCTTCCCCGGGTGATTGCTCGGATCAAACAGGAGAGGGCTTCAGTAATTCTAATCGCGCCTGTGTGGCCTCGCAGGACTTGGTATGCCGATCTAGTGGACATGTCCTCTCTGCCGCCGTGGAAGCTTCCAATGAGGCAGGACCTTCTCAGTCAGGGACCCTTTCAACACCCAAATCTAGTTTCTCTGCAACTGACTGCTTGGAGATTGAACGCTTGATTTTATCTAAGCGGGGGTTCTCTGATTCGGTCATTGATACTTTGATTCAGGCACGTAAGCCTGTTACTCGAAAGATCTACTATAAGATATGGCGTAAATATCTTTGTTGGTGCGAATCCAAGGGCTACTTATGGAGTAGAGTTATGATTCCCAGGATTCTGTCTTTTCTCCAAGAAGGATTGGAGAAAGGGTTATCAGCGAGTTCCTTAAAGGGACAAATCTCTGCTTTGTCAATTTTGCTACACAAACATTTGGCAGAGGTTCCAGACGTTCAGTCTTTTTGTCAGGCTCTAACCAGAATTAAGCCTGTGTTTAGCCCAATTGATCCACCCTGGAGTTTGAATTTAGTTCTTAATGTTCTTCAAGGGGTTCCGTTTGAACCCATGCATTCCATAGATATTAAGTTGTTATCTTGGAAAGTTTTATTTTTGGTTGCTATTTCTTCTGCTCGTAGATTTTCTGAGCTTTGAACGTTACAATGTGACTCGCCTTATCTTATCTTTCATTCTGATAAGGTGGTTTTACGTACCAAACCTGGTTTCCTTCCTAAAGTCGTTTCTAATAAGAATATTAATCAGGAAATTGTTGTTCCTTCATTATGTCCTAATCCTTCTTCTAAGAAGGAGCGTCTGTTGCATAACTTGGACGTGGTCCGTGCCCTGAAGTTTTACTTGCAATCATCTTCATTATTTGTTGTTTTTTCTGGAAAGCGTAGGGGCCAAAAAGCTACGGCTACCTCTCTTTCTTTTAGGCTGAAGAGTATCATCCATCTGGCATATGAGACTGCTGGACAGCAGCCTCCTGAAAGAATTATGGCTCATTCTACTAGGGCTGTGGCTTCCTCATGGGCATTTAAAAACGATGCTTCTGTTGAACAGATTTGCAAGGCTGCAACTTGGTCGTCTCTTCACACTTTTTCCAAATTTTCCAAATTTGATACTTTTGCTTCTTCTGAGGCTGGTTTTGGGAGAAAGGTTCTTCAAGCAGTGGTGCCTTCCGTTTAGGTTCCTGTCTTGTCCCTCCCTTTCATCCGTGTCCTATAGCTTTGGTATTGTATCCCATAAGTAAGGATGAAATCCGTGGACTCGTCATATCTTGTAAAAGAAAAGGAAATTTATGCTTACCTGATAAATTTATTTCTTTTATGATATGACGAGTCCACGGCCCACCCTGTCATTTCTAAGACAGGTATTTATTTTTGTTAAACTTCAGTCACCTCTGCACCTTTGGCTTTTCCTTTCTCTTCCTAACTTCGGTCGAATGACTGGAAGGGGAGGGAAGGAAGGAGCTATATATACAGCTCTGCTGTGGTGCTCTTTGCCACTTCCTGCTAAACAGGAGGCGTAATCCCATAAGTAAGGATGAAATCCGTGGACTCGTCTTATCGTAAAAGAAATAAATTTATCAGGTAAGCATAAATTTCCTTTTTACCTATTCTCATTCAATGTAATCCTGAAAATCTGGCCTGTTGGGGAGGCCTAAGAACAGGTCTGAAAACCAGTCCATGTGTCTGTCATTTGGCTTTTATTTTGTCAATATTTAAGCAGCTAATGAAACTTTAAAAATTACATCTACATGTTAATTTCAGTCTAATTTTTCTTTGCATCATTCTATCTAACGTTTATTTAGCGTTTAAGTGCAACCATTTTTTTCCTCTTGAGTTTGTTCCGCAGGGGATTAATTCCTCTTTCAAGTGTATGTACTGGTCTGCGTGAGTTGGAACTATCACAGCAGAGTATGTTGCTATTTTTTCTTCCTTTCATGCATCGTTATCCATCAGTGCTTTATAGCTTGGAATTTGCCTGTTTTGATTGAAGAAGGAAAAAATAATAATTTTATGGTCTACATTAATATGTTCTGTTTTTTGTTGTTTGGACAGATTATATATTTTTATTTATAATCAGATTTATCAGGAATGGCAAATACATTTTGTCAAGGTTTTATTACGAATAAAATGTTAATGCATAGATTGTATTTGATATACCTTATCACATTTTCTTTATTTGTCACAGTGGGTTACCAGTGTGCTGCAATTTTACACCAGTTTTTAGTTTAAAAACAGGTTGTAATCATTTTAAATCATTTAATATTTCTTTTGCATGATGTACCGAGTCCACGGATTCATCCTAACTTGTGGGATATTGTCCTTCCTGACAGAAAGTAGCAAAGAGAGCACCACAGCAGAGCTGTCTATATAGCTCCCCCTTAACTCCATCCCCCAGTCATTCTCTTTGCTGGCTCTAAGCAGGAAGAGTAAAGAGAAGAGGTGTTAAACTGTTAGTTTTATTTTATCTTCAATCAAGTGTTTATTTTTAAATGGTACCGGTGTTGTACTATTTACTCTCAGGCAGGACATAGATGAAGATTTCTGCCTGGAGGATGATGATCTTAGCATTTGTAACTAAGGTCCACTGCTGTTCCCACATGAGCTGAGGAGTACAGGAAAACTTCAGTGTGAGGAACGGTTTCTTGCTATACAGCAATGAGGTATGTTCAGTCATATTTTCTGCAGAGACTGTGTTAACTCAGAAAGGCTGATAGTGTCCCCATTAGGGGAAGGGTAAGCAGTAAATCCTAGTGTTATCAGAGGTTTTTACTAGCTTGCATAGGTTTAATTTTTTGTGGGCACTCAGTTTGTTATGTGAATTTGGGACAAACGTTTTTTTGTGTCTGGGCATTTGCTTGAGGGTTCTTTGGGGTTGTTTATAACCCACATGGCTTTCAGGCAGGGTTTGTTAGTTTTGTGTAGGCCCCAGCAACATCGAGTGAGGTTGGCAGGGCCTACATTTGCAAGCAGCAAGCAACTTCTCCTGAGGTCCTGAGAGTCTTCTGAGGGACTAATTGAAGCTTTAAACCCCATATTATCGCTTCCTAAGGGCAGGTAGGGCCACAGCAGAGCTGTGGCAAGGTGCTTATAGGAGTGTTTAACCGGTTTTACACATTTTTCAATCCGTTTTTTTCATTTGGGTGTTTATTGCTTATTAACTTGTGGTGCAATCCTTCTAAAGCTTAGTGGGTACACTGTTAAAATTTCAGAAAAACTGAAGCAATTTTAACCTGTTTTGCAGTTTGTGTATGCCTTTTTTTCTCTTAAAGGCACAGTACCGTTTTTGCAAATTGTGTTTTTTTTCATTAAATAAAGTGTTTTCCAAGCTTGCTTGCTTTATTACTAGTCTGTTAAACATGCCTGACAATGAGGAAACTCATTGTTCAATTTGTTTAGAAGCCATTGTGGAACCCCCTCTTAGAATGTGTCCCACTTGTACTGATATGTCTATAAATTGCAAACAGCATATTTTGACTTATAAAAGTTTGGCATTAGATGATTCTCAGACAGAAGGAATTCAGGTTTTGCCATCTAGTTCTCCCCAAGTGTCACAACCAGTAACGCCCGCACAAGCGAAGCCAAGTACTTCTAGTGCGTCTAATTCTTTCACCTTGCAAGATATGGCTTCAGTTATGAATACTACCCTCACAGAGGTTTTATCTAAGCTGCCTGGGTTGCAAGGGAAGCACAATAGCTCTGGGTTAAGAAAAAATGCTGAGCCTTCTGACGCTTTAGTAGCCGTATCCGATATTCACTCACAATGTTCTGAAGTAGGGATTTGCTGTCTGAGGGAGAGATTTCTGATTCAGGAAAGATGTTCTCTCAGACAGATTCAGATATGACGGCATTTAAATTTAAGCTAGAGCACCTCCGCTTATTGCTCAGGGAGGTTTTAGCTACTCTGGATGATTGTGACCCTATTGTAGTTCCAGAGAAATTGTGTAAAATGGACAAATATTTAGAGGTTCCTGTTTACACTGATGTGTTTCCGGTCCCTAAGAGGATTTCGGACATTGTTACTAAGGAGTGGGATAAACCAGGTATTCCGTTCTCTCCCCCTCCTGTTTTTAAGAAATTTTTTCCCATTTCTGACACCATAAAGGACTCATGGCAGACGGTCCCTAAGGTGGAGGGAGCTATTTCTACCCTGGCTAAGCGTACAACTATACCTATTGAAGACAGTTGTGCTTTCATTGATCCTATGGATAAAACATTAGAGGGTCTCCTAAAGAAAATTTTTGTTCATCAAGGTTTTCTTCTTCAACCTATAGCATGCATTGTTCCTGTAACCACTGCAGCTGCCTTTTGGTTTGAGGCTCTAGAAGAGGCTCTTCAGATGGAGACCCCACTAGATGATATTTTAGACAGAATTAAGGCTCTTAAGTTGGCTAATTCTTTTATTACAGACGCCGCTTTTCATCTTGCTAAATTAGTGGCTAAGAATTCAGGTTTTGCCATTTTAGCGCGTAGAGCGTTATGGCTTCAGTCCTGGTCAGCTGATATGTCATCTAAATCTAAGCTTTTGTCCATCCCTTTCAAAGGTAAGACCCTATTTGGGCCTGCATTGAAAGAGATCATTTCAGACATTACTGGAGGGAAGGGTCATACCCTCCCTCAGGATAAGTCAAATAAGACAAGGACCAAACAAAATAATTTTCGTTCCTTTCGAAACTTCAAGAGTGGTCCCTCTACCTCTTCCCCTGCTGCAAAGCAAGAGGGGAATTTTGCTCAATCCAAGCCAACCTGGAGACCTAATCAGGCTCGGAACAAGGGTAAACAGGCCAAAAAGCCTGCTGCTGCTACTAAGTCAGCATGAAGGGGTAGCCCCCGATCCGGGACCGGATCTAGTAGGGGGCAGACTCTCTCTCTTTGCTCAGGCCTGGGCAAGAGAAGTTCAGGATTCCTGGGCAGTAGAAATTGTAACCCAGGGATACCTTCTAGATTTCAAGGATTCCCCTCCAAGAGGGAAGTTCCATCTTTCTCAATTGTCTGTAAACCTGACAAAAAGAGAGGCATTCTTACGCTGTGTAGAAGACCTTTTTACCATGGGAGTGAGCTGCCCAGTTCCAAAAGCAGAACAGGGGCAGGGGTTCTACTCCAATCTGTTTATAGTTCCCAAAAAGGAGGGAACCTTCAGACCAATTCTGGATCTCAAGATCCTAAATCTTTCAAGATGGAGACCATTCGGACTATCTTACCATTGATCCAGGAGGGTCAATATATGACCACCGTGGACTTAAAGGATGCGTATCTGCACATTCCTATCCACAAAGATCATCACCAGTTCCTCAGGTTTGCCTTTCTGGACAAGCATTATCAGTTTATGGCTCTTCCTTTCGGGTTGGCCACGGCGCCGCGAATCTTCACAAAGGTGCTAGGGTCCCTTCTGGCGGTTCTAAGGCCACGGGGCATAGCAGTGGCGCCTTATCTAGACGACATTCTAATTCAAGCGTCGTCCTTCCAACTAGCCAAGTCTCACACAGACTTAGTGTTGGCCTTTCTAAGGTCTCACGGGTGAAAGTGAACGTAAAAAAGAGTTCTCTTTCCCCCCTCACAAGAGTTTCATTTCTAGGGACTCTGATAGACTCGGTGGACATGAAAATATTTCTGACGGAGGTCAGGAAATCAAATATTTTGTCCACCTGCCGAGCTCTTCATTCCATTCCTCGCCGTCAGTGGCTCAGTGTATGGAGGTAATCGGACTAATGGTAGCGGCAATGGACATAGTTCCGTTTGCTCGCTTGCATCTCAGACCACTGCAACTATGCATGCTCAATCAGTGGAATGGGGATTATGTGGATTTATCTCCTCAGATAAATCTGGATCAAGAGACCAGAGACTCTCTTCTTTGGTGGTTGTCACAGGATCATCTGTCCCAGGGAATGTGTTTCCGCAGGCCAGAATGGGTTATAGTGACGACAGACGCCGGTCTTCTGGGCTGGGGTGCAGTCTGGAATTCCCTGAAAGCTCAGGGTTTGTGGACTCGGGAGGAGGCTCTCCTACCGATAAATATTCTGGAATTAAGAGCGATATTCAATGCTCTCCAGGCATGGCCTCAGCTGGCTTCGGCCAGATTCATCAGGTTTCACAACAGTGGCTTATATCAATCATCAGGGCGGAACAAAGAGTTCCTTAGGGATGATAGAGGTCTCAAGGAGGCTCACTCTTGCCATCTGTTAGCGATCTATATCCCAGGTGTAGAGAACTGGGAGGCAGATTTTCTAAGTCATCAGACTTTTCTTCCGGGGGAGTAGGAACTCCATCCGGAGGTGTTGCTCAGCTGGTTTGGCTATGGGGCACACCAGAGTTGGATCTGATGGCGTCTCGTCAGAACGCCAAACTTCCTCGTTACGGCTCCAGGTCAAGGGATCCTCAGGCTGTACTGATAGAGGCTCTAGCAGTACCCTGGTCGTTCAACCTGGCTTATGTGTTTCCACCTTTCCCTCTCCTTCCATGTCTGATTGCCAGAATCAAACAGGAGAGAGCATCAGTGATTTTGATAGCACCTGCGTGGCCACGCAGGACTTGGTATGCAGACCTGGTGGACATGTCATCCCTTCCACCATGGTCTCTGCCATTGAGACAGGACATTCTGATTCAAGGTCCATTCAAGCATCCAAATCTAATTTCTCTGCAATTGACTGCTTGGAGATTGAACGCTTGATTCTATCAAAGCTGGGTTTCTCTGAGTCAGTCATAAATACCTTGATTCAGGCTTGAAAGCCTATTACCAGGAAAATTTATCATAAGATATGGCGTAAATATATTTTTTGGTACAAATCCAAAGGCTTCTCCTGGAGTAAAATCAGGATTCCTAGGATTTAATCTTTTCTCCAAGAGGGATTGGAGAAAGGATTATCAGCTAGTTCCCTAAAGGGACAGATATCTGCTCTGTCTATTTTGTTGCACAAGCGTCTGGCAGATGTTCCACACGTTCGGGCTTTTTGTCAGGCTTTAGTTAGAATTAAGCCTGTGTTTAAACCTATTGCTCCGCCATGGAGTCTAAATTTAGTTTGAAGAGTTTCTGAACTATCTGCATTACAATGTGACTCTCCATATCTTGTGTTCCATGCTGAGAAGGTGGTTTTGCGTACCAAGCCTGGGTTCCAACCTAAGGTTGTTACTAACAGGAATATTAATCAAGAAATTTTTGTTCCTTCTCTGTGTCCTAATCCTTCTTGTAAGAAGGAACGTCTGTTGCACAACTTGGACGTGGTTCGTGCTTTGAAATTTTATTTGCAGGCAACCAAAGATTTTCGTCAAACATCTTCTTTGTTTGTTGTCTATTCTGGAAAGCGTAGGGGTCAAAAGGCTCTTTCCTTTTGGCTGAAAAGCATCATCCGTTTGGCTTATGAGACTACTGGACAGCAGCCTCCTGAAAGGATTACAGCTTATTCTACTAGAGCGGTAGCTTCCACATGGGCTTTTAAAAATTATGCTTCTGTTGAACAGATTTGTAAGGCTGCGACTTGGTCGTCGCTTCATACCTTTTCAAAATTTTATAAATTTGATACTTTTGCTTCTTCGGAGGCTATTTTTGGGAGAAAGGTTTTGCAAGCAGTGGTGCCTTCCATTTAGGGTACCTGTCTTGTCCCTCCCTTCATCCGTGTCCTAAATCTTTGGTATTGGTATCCCACAAGTTAGGATGAATCCGTGGACTCGGTACATCATGCAAAAGAAAACAAAATTTATGCTTACCTGATAAATGTCTATCTTTTGCGATGTACCGAGTCCACGGCCCGCCCTGTCTATTCAAGACAGATAGTATTTTTTTATGTAAACTTCAATCACCTCTGCACCTTATAGTTTCTCCTTTTCTTCCTTGGCCTTCGGTTGAATGACTGGGGGGTGGAGTTAAGGGGGGAGCTATATAGACAGCTCTGCTGTGGTGCTCTCTTTGCTACTTCCTGTCAGGAAGGACATTATCCCACAAGTTAGGATGAATCTGTGGACTCGGTACATCGCAAAAGAAAGAAATTTATCAGGTAAGCATATATTTTGTTTTTCATAATTCTTCTATTTTTTTTTAAAATCTTTTGTACACCTCCATATAATGATTGAAAAGTAAGATTAATACAGATGTTCTGTGATCTACCTGCAGAATTCAAGAGTGGGGGCTCGGAAGAAATCCACAGACCCTAAAGAAAAATGATAAATCTCAGTGGCACACAGGCGAGATTTGGTGAGCATTCAGCAAATAATCATGAATTGAGAAACTGTGTAATATGTCATTAACTGTGTATCATAAAGTTATGTGGAATTGCGGCCATCAGAAACAATAAATAACAACAAATAAGAGCTCTTAAGGTAAAAATAAATAAACACACTTAAAAAAAACCTTATCAGAGGTAGATTCTGTAAAATGGATCTGAGTATCTTGATTCTGCAGAGGGTTATTTCTTGTTAAATTTTGTTAAACTTTGCAATATTCAAATTACAAAAGCTTCAACAGGGATCATCAATGTACAAAGATTTAAATTGTGACACAGAAGCAAAAGAAAAAACAAAATATGGTCTCTCAGTAGTAGTATTAAAGCATTCCTTGATCATTAAAACACAAAAACTAATATAAAGTATGCAGTAAACAGATACCTAAAATAATCATTGAGACTTTACATATTCCTCCCATATAAATGCAATTTAAATAGTAGTCATTTATACGTTTGGTCTGATTATAATGGCATTTTTCTAGAGATAAATGAAAGGGACAGTCTACTCCAAAAATGTTATTGTTTAAAAGATAGATAATCTCTTTATTACTTATTCCACAGTTTTGCATAACAACACTGTTATATAAATATACTTTTTATCTCTGTGATTACCTTGTATCTAAGCCTCTGCAGACCAACCCCCTATTTCAGTTCTTTTGACAGACTTTCATTTAAGCCAATCAGTGCTAACTCATAAGTAACTCCACGAGCATGAACACACTGTTATCTGTATGGCCCACATGAACTAGCATTGTCTAGCTGTGAAAAACTGTCAAAATGTTCTGAAATAAGAGGCCCTACTTCAAGGACTTAGATATGCCTACCTACAGTATGTTTAGCTTTCAACAAAGCAAACAAGTAATACCAAGAGAACAAAGTAACTTTGATGATTAAAAGTAAATTGTAAAGTTGTTTAAAATTGCATGACCTATCTGAATCATGAAAGTTTAATTTTGACTAGACTGTCTCTTTAAGGGAAACCCGTTTCCTCTAATCCTTAAACTTTTTTCCATAATAGTGTAACTAATGGTTTTGCTCAGTCAATCATAATAAATAGCCCGAGCCAGTAAGAGCATGATATTTTAACAGGCTTATTTAAAGGAAAAGTCTACTTTAAAATTGTGATTGTTTAAAAATATAGATAATCCCTTTATTACCCATTTCCTAGTTTTGAATAGCCAACACTGTTATATTAATACACATTTCACCTCTGTGATTACCTCTGCAGATTGTCCCCTTATCTCAGTTGTTTTGACAGACTTGCTTTTTAGCCAATTAGTGCAGACTCATAAATAACTCCATGGGAGTGAGCACAGAGTTTATCTATATGACGCACATGAAATAGGCATTAAAATTAACTAGATATATTCCTTTAGTGTCCACCCCACCCCCAAATACAACTTCACACATATATGGCCTTTGAATGATTTTACCCTAGTCCACACCCGAGTATTATAGGTTATACTGACTTTATAACAGATCAGGTGATTTCTATTTCTCTAACAGCGTCTCTATATAATAAATTGACTTTTGTTTTTATGTATATGCAATGGTGTGTGTGTGTGTATGTATATGTATATTATATATATTAGCAGGTAAGTGTTGCATTTCAAAATATTTTCATTCAAAATACATATGATAAATCTGTAATTTATTAGCAGAATTTGCTTTTTTTTGTGGTCCAGGTTACCCTTTGAAAAGCCTCATGTTTGCTTATTTTATCCCCTTTTGTCGTGGCCAATTATGGACGCATATAAATGAGCTTCTGCAAAGATTCTTGATCCTACAGGATGCACTTTAGTTTCTATGAGAGCAGTTGAAAAAAAGCCCCTCAATTTTCAAACATACATCCCAGAAAAAGCAGGCAAAATAATAATGAATGTACAATATGTTTTTAATAAGCATAATTAAGCATTTGGGTGTATATTAAGCATTTGGGTGTTAATTAAGCATTTGGGTGTATATTAAGCATTTGGGTGTATATTTGGCCGAAATGTTTTTATCATAACCAATCCAAAATATTGCTGTAAAATGTAGGGCTTTTTAAAACCTAAAGTAAACCATTATTATTAACAGTATAGCACAGAACTACCTGACAAACTCTACTACTTGTGTACCATTGGCTTCGAGATCGAGCAATATCATGAACTGTATGTCCCAAAAGAAGTCTGCTATGTTTTGGAGTTATTAAAGGCAGAAGGATACTCGTGCTGTAGGTGTGTTACTAAAAATAAATTAGTACAAAATAAAGGGGGTCCCTATTCAATTCAAAAGGATAAAGAAAAAGGGTTTCTCTTAAAAAGGAGAAAGTACTATGCGCTGCACAATGCAGCTAAATTAGCAACTGATAGCAGATTGTTACAAGTTAAAAGAAAATAGATTTAATAAACAACAGTGTATACACTTAAATATAAAACATCAAATAGATCGACAAACTAGCTCAAAAAAGCATAGTATCCACATATACATAGAATACATATACAATGTTGAAAACAATTAATACAATAAAAAGGTTTCAATACAAAATCCCAATTGACTTCCCGTAATGTGGGAGAGTTTGTAGATGCCAGGAGTGCTGAAATACAAAGAGATTCCAATGAGACAGCAGAAAGGAACCAAGCAATACAGTGGCTTACAGTCTTACAACGTAAATGGTTCAGTGATGTCCATAATATGTAGGCTCTTTCCAGAACACTCCATCTGTATCTCCGTTAGTAGTCTTTTGCACTTTACTTGGCATTCATTTGAAATTTTGCGCCTCTGCACATCAGAACTACGGAAGCCCAGACAGGACAAACAAAAGAGAAACACGTTTCAGCCCGTAATGGCCTTTTTCAAGCTCTAATGGACAATGCTTTCTTGCTGCTATATATACCCCCATCATGCACAGCGTGTGCAAAAGATAAATTAATATGAATATATATCTATAATGAGGGATAAGATGTGTAGTTTATCAATTGAATATATACCTACAATTCATTATGAAAGAATTCCTTATATAAAGAATGTGTATATATAATCAAACCAAATTATAAAAATAAGCTAAAAACAAAATAGTAAAAATTTTATATGGGCCAGTAAATTAGCAAAAAAGAAAGGATTTGTAAAATTCTATCTTGCATAGTTATACATTTGACATCAGTCCGTGCACATAAGTATATCATATGTAAACAGACTCAATACAGCGGCACGTTATATATTAATGCAAATAATGGAAAATAATAATTCATACAAAAATAAAGAAAATAAGCTAATTTAAAGAAAAAAATTGTTAAAAATATTAGAGATTACCTCAATATTGTGGATAAATACTAGAAGGTGAATTTATTTACCTAAACAATATATAGGAGCATAAGAAATATTGAAGAAAAATTATAGATGGACTAATCCAGCACCTACTTATTAGAAGGACACAAAATAAAAAATATACTATTGTGCATATAATCATGAGGAGTCCGAGAATCTCAGCAAAACAGAAACATGTTTATCGCTTAGAGCATATTTATATAGACATAATCAATGTAACATAAGATGCAATACATACTACTAAAGAAAAATAAAGCAAGGGAAAAATGTGAGCAATCCTAAATAGTAGACAGATATGAAGCCCTTATTAAAGGTTACCGGAGTAAAAGTCCCAAAGTTATACCATCTTGATGAATTGTAATGGGTTAAATTCTCCACACAAAGGGATACAAAGAAGTAGACTGTGTCCAGTAATTTTCAAATAGGCAAGCAGGTTGTTTGTCAAAAACCAATAAGGCAAATGCAACAGTTAAAGCATGCAAGCCAAAGCGATTGTACACATATAACAGTCCTGCGTCAGGTGTTAGTAAATACAATGCATTGGAAATCCTCCAAAAGTGCACATTTAAGACCAGGTTTTAAAAAAGGCAAACAACGCCCACAGCTCACCGGACCATATATTAATTGTGTTCAGTTCCACGGTCCTCCCAGAGCTGCCCCTCCGTCTTAGCACTCACCAAATTCACAGGTGTATATTTGAAATGATCTCCACTCTTACAGCTTATTGCAAAACTCACTGTAAATTGCACATGAACTTCAATGCTGAAATTGGACACTTAGTAAAACTTCCATCCACAACAAGGATAAAGTGGCTCCATTATTGTCTACATCCAGGCATGGCACGCCACCTTACAAACAGGGGCGTGACTGAACGCTATGCGCGTTTCATCATTCTCATTTGTCTAGGGCTTTCTCAAGCGTCATACAGAATTCACAGTGTAGGCAGGCTTTATATCATCCGTGAATGGGCTTGGTGAAATAAACCAATAGGATTGCTCAGTTGCTCACATATTATCATAGACTGAATTTTAAATACAAATGACTAAATATATACAATTATTCTTATGTGACATATGTTAATACAATAAGATGAAGTAACTCATACAATGAGAGAGTGGGATCATTCATGCATAAGGGCTTCATATCTGTCTACTATTTAGGATTGCTCACATTTTTCCCTTGCTTTATTTTTCTTTAGTAGTATGTATTGCATCTTATGTTACATTGATTATGTCTATATAAATATGCTCTAAGCAATAAACATGTTTCTGTTTTGCTGAGATTCTCGGACTCCTCGTGATTATATGCACAATAGTATATTTCTCTTGTAAAGGTGTATCCAGTCCAAGTGTTCATCCATTACTTGTGGGATATTCTCCTTCCCAACAGGAAGCTGCAAGAGGACACCAACAGCAGAGCTGTCTATATAGCTCCTCCCCTAACTGCCACCCCCAGTCATTCTCTTGCAGCTCTCGACAAGAAAGGAAGTATCAAGAGAGATGTGGTGACTTAGTGTAGTTTTTACCTTCAATCAAAAGTTTGTTATTTTTAAACGGTACCGGTGTTGTACTGTTTTTACTCTCAGGCAGAAATCGGAAGAAGACTTCTGCCTGGAGGTTTGATGATCTTAGCGGTTTGTAACTAAGGTCCATTGCTGTTCTCACACATAACTGAAGAGTATGGAAAGAAAACTTCAGTTGGGGGGACGGTCTGCAGATTGCCTGCTTTGAGGTATGTTCAGTATATTTTTTTCTAGAGAGATGATAAGGTCTAGAAAATGCTTACAGTGCCTGGTATATTTAAGGTAAGCCTGAAACAGTGATTTAACATCAACTGGAATCTTTCTTTGAAAAATGGATAATATTCATGTTAATACCTATATTACTTAGTGTAAAAACGTTTGCATGATTTATAAATAAAAACGTTTTTTCTCTGAGGGTGATAAATCTTTATTTGGGGCCTAGTTTCCACATGGCTTGTTAGATTACACCTAGGAGTACTTTTCTCTTGTAAGGTGTATCCAGTCCACGGATCATCCATTACTTGTGGGATATTCTCATTCCCAACAGGAAGTTGCAGGAGGACACCCACAGCAGAGCTGTTATATAGCTCCTCCCCTAACTGCCATACCCAGTCATTCTCTTGCAACTCTCAACACGCATGGAGGTAGTAAGAGAGAGTGGTGAAAAATAGTTAGTTTTCTTTCTTCAATCAAAAGTTTGTTATTTTTAAATAGTACCGGAGTTGTACAATTTTATCTCAGGCAGTAAATAGAAGAAGAATCTGCCTGAGTTTTCTATGATCTTAGCAGGTTGTAACTAAGATCCATTGCTGTTCTCACATATGTCTGAGGAGAGAGGTAACTTCAGCGGGAGAATGGCGTGCAGTTTACTATGCTATGAGGTATGTGCAGTTACAATTTTTTCTAGAATTGGAAATGCTAGAAAATGCTGCTGATACCGGATTAATGTAAGTTAAGCCTGAATACAGTGATTTAATAGCGACTGGTATCATGCTTACTCTCAGGGGTAATACCCTTATAAAATTGCAATATAAAACGTTTGCTGGCATGTTTAATCGTTTTTATATACGCTTTGGTGATAAAACTTTATTGGGGCCTAGTTTTTTCCTCATGGCTGCCTTAAATTTTGCCTAGAAACAGTTTCCTGAGGCTTTCCACTGTTGTAATATGAGTGGGAGGGGCCTATTTTAGCGCTTTTTTGCGCAGTTAAAATTACAAACTGAGACATCCAGCTTTCCTCAGAAGTCCCCAGAATGCTATAGGACATCTCTAAAGGGCTCAAAGGCTTTCCAAAGTCGTTTATTGGGGAAGGTAGGGCCACAGCAGAGCTGTGGCAGTTTGTTGTGACTGTTAAAAAACCTTTTTTGATCCGTTTTTTGAACTAAGGGGTTAATCATCCATTTGCAAGTGGGTGCAATGCTCTGTTAGCTTATTATACACACTGTAAAAAATTTGTTTGTGTAACTGCCTTTTTTCACTGTTTTTCAAATTCTGACAAAATTTGTTTCTCTTAAAGGCACAGTACCGTTTTTTATATTTGCTTGTTAACTTGATTTAAAGTGTTTTCCAAGCTTGCTGGTCTCATTGCTAGTCTGTGTAAACATGTCTGACATAGAGGAAACTCCTTGTTCATTATGTTTAAAAGCCATGGTGGAACCCCCTCTTAGAATGTGTACCAAATGTACTGATTTCACTTTAAGCAATAAAGATCATATTCTGTCTTTAAAAAATTTATCACCAGAGGAATCTGACGAGGGGGAAGTTATGCCGACTAACTCTCCCCACGTGTCAGATCCTTTGACTCCCGCTCAAGGGACTCACGCTCAAATGGCGCCAAGTACATCTAGGGCGCCCATAGCGATTACTTTACAAGACATGGTGGCAGTCATGGATAATACACTGTCAGCGGTATTAGCCAGACTACCTGAATTTAGAGGTAAGCGAGATAGCTCTGGGGTTAGACGAAATGCAGAGCATGCTGACACTTTAAGAACCATGTCTGATACTGCCTCACAATATGCAGAAGCTGAGGAAGGAGAGCTTCAGTCTGTGGGTGATGTTTCTGACTCAGGTAGGATACCTGATTCTGATATTTCTACATTTAAATTTAAGCTTGAACACCTCCGTGTGCTGCTCAAAGAGGTTTTAGCTGCTCTGAATGACTGTGATACAATTGCAGTGCCAGAGAAATTGTGTAGACTGGATAAATACTATGCAGTGCCGGTGTGTACTGATGTTTTTCCAATACCTAAAAGGTTTACAGAAACTATTACTAAGGAATGGGATAGACCAGGTGTGCCGTTCTCTCCCCCTCCTATTTTTAGAAAAATGTTTCTAATAGACGCCACCACATGGGACTTACGGCAGACAGTCCCTAAGGTGGAGGGAGCAGTTTCTACTCTAGCAAAGCGTACTACTATCCCTGTCCAGGACAGTTGTGCTTTTTTAGATCCAATGGATAAGAAATTAGAAGGTTACCTTAAGAAAATGTTTATTCAACAAGGTTTTATCCTACAGCCCCTTGCATGCATTGCTCCTGTCACTGCGGCTGCGGCGTTCTGGTTTGAGTCTCTGGAAGAGTCTTTACAAGTAGCGACTCCATTGGATGACATACTTGGCAAGCTTAGGGCACTTAAGCTAGCCAATTCTTTTGTTTCTGATGCCATTGTTCATTTGACTAAACTAATGGCTAAGAATTCTGGTTTTGCTATACAGGCGCGCAGGGCGCTATGGCTTAAATCATGGTCAGCTGACGTGACTTAAAAATCTAAGCTACTTAACATTCCCTTCAAGGGGCAGACTCTATTCGGGCCTGGTTTGAAGGAGACTATTGCTGATATCACTGGAGGAAAAGGTCATGCCCTTCCTCAGGACAGGTCCAAATCAAGGGCCAAACAGTCTAATTTTCGTGCCTTTCGAAACTTCAAGGCAGGTGCGGCATCAACTTCCTCTAATGCAAAACAAGAGGGAACTTTTGCTCAGTCCAAGACGGTCTGGAGACCAAACCAGACCTGGAACAAAGGTAAGCAGGCCAAAAAGCCTGCTACTGCCTCTAAGACAGCATGAAGGAACGGCCCCCTATCCGGTAACGGATCTAGTAGGGGGCAGACTTTAGCTCTTCGCCCAGGCGTGGGCAAGAGATGTCCAGGATCCCTGGGAGCTGGAAATTATATCCCAGGGATATCTTCTGGATTTCAAAGCTTCCCCCCCAAAAGGGAGATTTCACCTTTCACAATTATCTGCAAACCAGATAAAGAGAGAGGCATTCTTACACTGTGTACGAGACCTCCTAGTTATGGGAATGATCCATCCAGTTCCAAAGGAGGAACAGGGACAGGGTTTTTACTCAAATCTGTTTGTGGTTCCCAAAAAAGAGGGAACCTTCAGACCAATTTTGGATCTAAAGATCTTAAACAAATTCCTCAGAGTTCCATCATTCAAGATGGAGACTATTCGTACCATCCTACCTATGATCCAGGAGGGTCAATATATGACTACAGTGGATTTAAAGGATGCTTATCTTCACATTCCGATACACAAAGATCATCATCGGTTTCTCAGGTTTGCCTTTCTAGACAGGCATTACCAGTTTGTAGCCCTTCCCTTTGGATTAGCTACAGCCCCAAGAATCTTTACGAAGGTTCTGGGGTCGCTTCTGGCGGTCCTAAGACGGCAGGGCATATCAGTGGCCCCTTATTTAGACGACATCCTGATACAGGCGTCAAACTTCGGACGTAGTACTGACATTTCTGAGATCGCATGGGTGGAAAGTGAATGAGGAAATGAGTTCTCTATCCCCACTCACAAGAGTTTCCTTCCTAGGGACTCTGATAGATTCTATAGAAATGAAAATTTACCTGACGGAGTCCAGGTTATCAAAGCTTCTAAATTCCTGCCGTGTTCTTCATTCCATTCCGCGCCCTTCGGTGGCTCAGTGCATGGAAGTAATCGGCTTAATGGTAGCGGCAATGGACATAGTGCCGTTTGCACGACTACATCTCAGACCGCTGCAACTATGCATGCTCAGTCAGTGGAACGGGGATTACACAGATTTGTCCCCTCTACTAAATCTGGATCAAGAGACCAGGGATTCTCTTCTCTGGTGGCTATCTCGGGTCCATCTGTCCAAAGGTATGACCTTTTGCAGGCCAGATTGGACAATTGTAACAACAGATGCCAGCCTTCTAGGTTGGGGTGCAGTCTGGAACTCCCTGAAAGCTCAGAGATCGTGGACTCAGGAGGAGACACTCCTTCCAATAAATATTCTGGAACTAAGAGCGATATTCAATGCTCTTCAGGCTTGGCCTCAGTTAGCAACTCTGAGGTACATCAGATTTCAGTCGGACAACATCACGACTGTTGCTTACATCAACCATCAAGGGGGAACAAGAAGTTCCCTAGCGATGTTAGAAGTCTCAAAGATAATTCGCTGGGCAGAGATTCACTCTTACCACCTATCAGCCATCCATATCCCAGGTGTAGAGAACTGGGAGGCGGATTTTCTAAGTCGTCAGACTTTTCATCCGGGAGAGTGGGAACTCCATCCGGAGGTGTTTGCCCAATTGATTCATCGTTGGGGCAAACCAGAACTGGATCTCATGGCTTCTCGCCAGAACGCCAAGCTTCCTTGTTACGGATCCAGGTCCAGGGACCCCAAGGCGACGCTAATAGATGCTCAAGCAGCGCCCTGGTCTTTCAACCTGGCTTATGTGTTTCCACCGTTTCCTCTGCTTTCTCGACTGATTGCCAAGGTCAAGCAGGAGAGAGCTTCAGTGATTTTGATAGCGCCTGCGTGGCCACGCAGGACCTGGTATGCAGATCTGGTGGACATGTCATCCTTTCCACCATGGACTCTGCCTCTGAGACAGGACCTTCTACGTCAGGGTCCTTTCAACCATCCAAATCTAATTTCTCAGAGACTGTCTGCCTGGAGATTGAACGCTTGATTTTATCAAAGCGTGGCTTCTCCGAGTCAGTCATTGATACCTTAATACAGGCACGAAAGCCTGCTACCAGGAAAATTTACCATAAGATATGGCGTAAATATCTTTATTGGTGTGAATCCAAAGGTTACTCATGGAGTAAGGTCAGGATTCCCAGAATATTATCCTTTCTTCAAGATGGTTTGGAAAAAGGATTGTCAGCTAGTTCCTTAAAAGGACAGATTTCTGCTCTGTCTATTCTTTTGCACAAACGTCTGGCAGATGTTCCAGACGTTCAGGCATTTTGTCAGGCTTTGGTTAGAATCAAGCCTGTGTTTAAACCTGTTGCTCCCCCATGGAGCTTAAATTTGGTTCTTAAGGTTCTTCAAGGAGTTCCGTTTGAACCTCTTCATTCCATAGATATCAAACTTTTATCTTGGAAAGTTCTTTTTTTGGTAGCTATTTCCTCGGATCGTAGAGTCTCCGAGTTATCTGCTTTACAATGTGATTCTCCTTATCTGATCTTCCATACAGATAAGGTAGTCCTGCGTACCAAACCTGGGTTTTTACCTAAGGTGGTATCTAACAAGAATATCAATCAAGAGATTGTTGTTCCATCCTTGTGTCCTAATCCTTCTTCAAAGAAGGAACGTCTATTACACAATCTGGACGTGGTTCGTTCTTTAAAGTTTTACTTACAAGCTACTAAAGATTTTCATCAAACATCTGCTTTGTTTGTTGTCTACTCTGGACAGAGGAGAGGTCAAAAGGCTTCGGCAACCTCTCTTTCTTTTTGGCTAAGAAGCATAATCCGCTTAGCCTATGAGACTGCTGGACAGCAGCCTCCTGAAAGGATTACAGCTCATTCTACTAGAGCTGTGGCTTCCACTTGGGCCTTTAAAAATGAGGCTTCTGTTGAACAGATTTGCAAGGCGGCGACTTGGTCTTCGCTTCATACTTTTTCAAAATTCTACAAATTTGATACTTTTGCTTCTTCGGAGGCTATTTTTGGGATAAAGGTTTTACAGGCAGTGGTACCTTCCGTTTAAGTACCTGCCTTGTCCCTCCCTTCATCCGTGTACTTTAGCTTTGGTATTGGTATCCCACAAGTAATGGATGATCCGTGGACTGGATACACCTTACAAGAGAAAACACAATTTATGCTTACCTGATAAATTTATTTCTCTTGTGGTGTATCCAGTCCACGGCCCGCCCTGTCATTTTAAGGCAGGTAATTTTTTCATTTAAACTACAGTCACCACTGCACCCTATGGTTTCTCCTTTCTCTGCGTGTTTTCAGTCGAATGACTGGATATGGCAGTTAGGGGAGGAGCTATATAACAGCTCTGCTGTGGGTGTCCTCTTGCAACTTCCTGTTGGGAATGAGAATATCCCACAAGTAATGGATGATCCGTGGACTGGATACACCACAAGAGAAATAAATTTATCAGGTAAGCATAAAACAGAATTTATGTTTACCTGATAAATTACTTTCTCCAACGGTGTGTCCGGTCCACGGCGTCATCCTTACTTGTGGGATATTCTCTTCCCCAACAGGAAATGGCAAAGAGCCCAGCAAAGCTGGTCACATGATCCCTCCTAGGCTCTGCCTACCCCAGTCATTCGACCGACGTTAAGGAGGAATATTTGCATAGGAGAAACCATATGATACCGTGGTGACTGTAGTTAAAGAAAATAAACTATCAGACCTGATTAAAAAACCAGGGCGGGCCGTGGACCGGACACACCGTTGGAGAAAGTAATTTATCAGGTAAACATAAATTCTGTTTTCTCCAACATAGGTGTGTCCGGTCCACGGCGTCATCCTTACTTGTGGGAACCAATACCAAAGCTTTAGGACACGGATGAAGGGAGGGAGCAAATCAGGTCACCTAAATGGAAGGCACCACGGCTTGCAAAACCTTTCTCCCAAAAATAGCCTCAGAAGAAGCAAAAGTATCAAACTTGTAAAATTTGGTAAAAGTGTGCAGTGAAGACCAAGTCGCTGCCCTACATATCTGATCAACAGAAGCCTCGTTCTTGAAGGCCCATGTGGAAGCCACAGCCCTAGTGGAATGAGCTGTGATTCTTTCAGGAGGCTGCCGTCCGGCAGTCTCGTAAGCCAATCTGATGATGCTTTTAATCCAAAAAGAGAGAGAGGTAGAAGTTGCTTTTTGACCTCTCCTTTTACCAGAATAAACAACAAACAAGGAAGATGTTTGTCTAAAATCCTTTGTAGCATCTAAATAGAATTTTAGAGCGCGAACAACATCCAAATTGTGCAACAACCGTTCCTTCTTTGAAACTGGTTTCGGACACAAAGAAGGCACGACTATCTCCTGGTTAATGTTTTTGTTAGAAACAACTTTTGGAAGAAAACCAGGTTTAGTATGTAAAACCACCTTATCTGCATGGAACACCAGATAAGGAGGAGAACACTGCAAAGCAGATAATTCTGAAACTCTTCTAGCAGAAGAAATTGCAACCAAAAACAAAACTTTCCAAGATAATAACTTAATATCAACGGAATGTAAGGGTTCAAACGGAACCCCCTGAAGAACTGAAAGAACTAAGTTGAGACTCCAAGGAGGAGTCAAAGGTTTGTAAACAGGCTTGATTCTAACCAGAGCCTGAACAAAGGCTTGAACATCTGGCACAGCTGCCAGTTTTTTGTGAAGTAACACAGACAAGGCAGAAATCTGTCCCTTCAAGGAACTTGCAGATAATCCTTTCTCCAATCCTTCTTGAAGAAAGGATAGAATCTTAGGAATCTTTACCTTGTCCCAAGGGAATCCTTTAGATTCACACCAACAGATATATTTTTTCCATATTTTGTGGTAAATTTTTCTAGTTACAGGCTTTCTGGCCTGAACAAGAGTATCAATAACAGAATCTGAGAACCCTCGTTTTGATAAGATCAAGCGTTCAATCTCCAAGCAGTCAGCTGGAGTGAGACCAGATTCGGATGTTCGAACGGACCTTGAACAAGAAGGTCTCGTCTCAAAGGTAGCTTCCATTGTGGAGCCGATGACATATTCACCAGATCTGCATACCAAGTCCTGCGTGGCCACGCAGGAGCTATCAAGATCACCGACGCCCTCTCCTGATTGATCCTGGCTACCAGCCTGGGGATGAGAGGAAACGGCGGGAATACATAAGCTAGTTTGAAGGTCCAAGGTGCTACTAGTGCGTCTACTAGAGTCGCCTTGGGATCCCTGGATCTGGACCCGTAGCAAGGAACCTTGAAGTTCTGCCGAGAGGCCATCAGATCCATGTCTGGAATGCCCCACAGTTGAGTAATTTGGGCAAAGATTTCCGGATGGAGTTCCCACTCCCCCGGATGTAATGTCTGACGACTCAGAAAATCCGCTTCCCAATTTTCCACTCCTGGGATGTGGATTGCAGACAGGTGGCAGGAGTGAGTCTCCGCCCATTGAATGATTTTGGTCACTTCTTCCATCGCCAGGGAACTCCTTGTTCCCCCCTGATGGTTGATGTACGCAACAGTCGTCATGTTGTCTGATTGAAACCGTATGAACTTGGCCTTTGCTAGCTGAGGCCAAGCCTTGAGAGCATTGAATATCGCTCTCAGTTCCAGAATATTTATCGGTAGAAGAGATTCTTCCCGAAACCAAAGACCCTGAGCTTTCAGGGATCCCCAGACCGCGCCCCAGCCCATTAGACTGGCGTCGGTCGTGACAATGACCCACTCTGGTCTGCGGAAGGTCATCCCTTGTGACAGGTTGTCCAGGGACAGCCACCAACGGAGTGAGTCTCTGGTCCTCTGATTTACTTGTATCTTCGGAGACAAGTCTGTATAGTCCCCATTCCACTGACTGAGCATGCACAGTTGTAATGGTCTTAGATGAATGCGCGCAAAAGGAACTATGTCCATTGCCGCTACCATCAAACCTATTACTTCCATGCACTGCGCTATGGAAGGAAGAGGAACGGAATGAAGTGTTTGACAAGAGTTTAGAAGTTTTGTTTTTCTGGCCTCTGTCAGAAAAATCCTCATTTCTAAGGAGTCTATTATTGTTCCCAAGAAGGGAACCCTTGTCGACGGAGATAGAGAACTCTTTTCCACGTTCACTTTCCATCCGTGAGATCTGAGAAAGGCCAGGACTATGTCCGTGTGAGCCTTTGCTTGAGGAAGGGACGACGCTTGAATCAGAATGTCGTCCAAGTAAGGTACTACTGCAATGCCCCTTGGTCTTAGCACCGCTAGAAGGGACCCCAGTACCTTTGTGAAAATCCTTGGAGCAGTGGCTAATCCGAAAGGAAGCGCCACGAACTGGTAATGCTTGTCCAGGAATGCGAACCTTAGGAACCGATGATGTTCCTTGTGGATAGGAATATGTAGATACGCATCCTTTAAATCCACCGTGGTCATGAATTGACCTTCCTGGATGGAAGGAAGAATTGTTCGAATGGTTTCCATTTTGAACGATGGAACCTTGAGAAACTTGTTTAAGATCTTGAGATCTAAGATTGGTCTGAACGTTCCCTCTTTTTTGGGAACTATGAACAGATTGGAGTAGAACCCCATCCCTTGTTCTCCTAATGGAACAGGATGAATCACTCCCATTTTTAACAGGTCTTCTACACAATGTAAGAATGCCTGTCTCTTTATGTGGTCTGAAGACAATTGAGACCTGTGGAACCTCCCCCTTGGGGGAAGCCCCTTGAATTCCAGAAGATAACCTTGGGAGACTATTTCTAGTGCCCAAGGATCCAGAACATCTCTTGCCCAAGCCTGAGCGAAGAGAGAGAGTCTGCCCCCCACCAGATCCGGTCCCGGATCGGGGGCCAACATTTCATGCTGTCTTGGTAGCAGTGGCAGGTTTCTTGGCCTGCTTTCCCTTGTTCCAGCCTTGCATTGGTCTCCAGGCTGGCTTGGCTTGAGAAGTATTACCCTCTTGCTTAGAGGACGTAGCACTTGGGGCTGGTCCGTTTCTACGAAAGGGACGAAAATTAGGTTTATTTTTGGCCTTGAAAGACCTATCCTGAGGAAGGGCGTGGCCCTTACCCCCAGTGATATCAGAGATAATCTCTTTCAAGTCAGGGCCAAACAGCGTTTTCCCCTTGAAAGGAATGTTAAGGAGTTTGTTCTTGGAAGACGCATCCGCTGACCAAGATTTCAACCAAAGCGCTCTACGCGCCACAATAGCAAACCCAGAATTCTTCGCCGCTAACCTAGCCAATTGCAAAGTGGCGTCTAGGGTGAAAGAATTAGCCAATTTGAGAGCACGGATTCTGTCCATAATCTCCTCATAAGGAGGAGAATCACTATCGATCGCCTTTACTAGCTCATCAAACCAGAAACACGCGGCTGTAGTGACAGGGACAATGCATGAAATTGGTTGTAGAAGGTAACCTTGCTGAACAAACATCTTTTTAAGCAAACCTTCTAATTTTTTATCCATAGGATCTTTGAAAGCACAACTATCTTCTATGGGTATAGTGGTGCGTTTGTTTAAAGTAGAAACCGCTCCCTCGACCTTGGGGACAGTCTGCCATAAGTCCTTTCTAGGGTCGACCATAGGAAACAATTTTTTAAATATGGGGGGAGGGACGAAAGGTATACCGGGCCTTTCCCATTCTTTATTTACAATGTCCGCCACCCGCTTGGGTATAGGAAAAGCTTCTGGGAGCCCCGGGACCTCTAGGAACTTGTCCATTTTACATAGTTTCTCTGGGATGATCAAATTCTCACAATCATCCAGAGTGGATAATACCTCCTTAAGCAGAGCGCGGAGATGTTCCAACTTAAATTTAAATGTAATCACATCGGGTTCAGCTTGTTGAGAAATTTTCCCTGAATCTGAAATTTCTCCCTCAGACAAAACCTCCCTGGCCCCCTCAGACTGGTGTAGGGGCATTTCAGAACCATTATCATCAGCGTCCTCATGCTCTACAGAATCTAAAACAGAGCAGTCGCGCTTACGCTGATAAGTGGGCATTTTGGCTAAAATGTTTTTGATAGAATTATCCATTACAGCCGTTAATTGTTGCATAGTAAGGAGTATTGGCGCGCTAGATGTACTAGGGGCCTCCTGAGTGGGCAAGACTCGTGTAGACGAAGGAGGGAATGATGCAGTACCATGCTTACTCCCCTCACTTGAGGAATCATCTTGGGCATCATTTTCAGTGTCACATAAATCACATTTATTTAAATGAGAAGGAACCTTGGCTTCCCCACATTCAGAACACAGTCTATCTGGTAGTTCAGACATGTTAAACAGGCATAAACTTGATAACAAAGTACAAAAAACGTTTTAAAATAAAACCGTTACTGTCACTTTAAATTTTAAACTGAACACACTTTATTACTGCAATTGCGAAAAAGTATGAAGGAATTGTTCAAAATTCACCAAAATTTCACCACAGTGTCTTAAAGCCTTAAAAGTATTGCACACCAAATTTGGAAGCTTTAACCCTTAAAATAACGGAACCGGAGCCGTTTTTAACTTTAACCCCTTTACAGTCCCTGGTATCTGCTTTGCTGAGACCCAACCAAGCCCAAAGGGGAATACGATACCAAATGACGCCTTCAGAAAGTCTTTTCTATGTATCAGAGCTCCTCACACATGCGACTGCATGTCATGCTGCTCAAAAACAAGTGCGCAATACCGGCGCGAAAATGAGGCTCTGCCTATGATTAGGGAAAGCCCCTAGAGAATAAGGTGTCTAAAACAGTGCCTGCCGATATTATTTAACAAAAATACCCAGATTAAATGATTCCTCAAGGCTAAATATAGGTAATATATGAATCGATTTAGCCCAGAAAATGTCCACAGTCTTAATAAGCCCTTGTGAAGCCCTTATTTACTGTCTGAATAAAAATGGCTTACCGGATCCCATAGGGAAAATGACAGCTTCCAGCATTACATCGTCTTGTTAGAATGTGTCATACCTCAAGCAGCAAAAGACTGCTCACTGTTCCCCCAACTGAAGTTAATTCCCCTCAACAGTCCTGTGTGGAACAGCCATGGATTTTAGTAACGGTTGCTAAAATCATTTTCCTCATACAAACAGAAATCTTCATCTCTTTTCTGTTTCAGAGTAAATAGTACATACCAGCACTATTTTAAAATAACAAACTCTTGATTGAATAATAAAAACTACAGTTAAACACTAAAAAACTCTAAGCCATCTCCGTGGAGATGTTGCCTGTACAACGGCAAAGAGAATGACAGGGGTAGGCGGAGCCTAGGAGGGATCATGTGACCAGCTTTGCTGGGCTCTTTGCCATTTCCTGTTGGGGAAGAGAATATCCCACAAGTAAGGATGACGCCGTGGACCGGACACACCTATGTTGGAGAAATTGTGTTTTTTAAGGCCCTCTGACTTTGAGTGCATGGTGGGAGGGGCCTATTTTCGTTTTCAGTGTGAGACATCCAGCTTCCCTGAAGGAGTCCTCTGGCTTATAGGACCTCTATAGAGGGTTTTGTTCCTGCAAAAATTGTTTTTAAGGGCAGGTAGGAGCCACAGCAGAGCTGTGGCAGTGTGTTTGACTGTTTGTTAACAGGTTTAATGTTTTTCTAATTCGTTTTTGGGCCTGAGGGGTTAATCATCCATTTGCAAGTGGGTGCAATGCTGCTTTAGTCCCTTATACACACTGTAAAAATTTCGTAGAGTTTACTACTTTTTTTCACTGTTTTGCAGTTTATGTGGTAGTTTTTTTCTCTTAAAGGCACAGTACCGTTTTTTATTATTGCTTTTTTCACATTTATTAAAGTGTTTTCCAAGCTTGCTGGTCTCATTACTAGTCTGTTAAACATGTCTGACATAGAGGAAACTCCTTGTTCATTATGTTTAGAAGCCATTGTGGAACCCCCTCTTCGAATGTGTACCAAATGCACTGACCTTTCTATAAGTTATAAAGACCATATTATGGCTTTTAAAGATTTATCACCTGAGGTTTCTGAGACTGACAAAAGGGAGGTTATGCCATCTAGCTCTCCCCACTTGTCAGAACCTATAACTCCCGCTCAAGGGACGCCAAGTACATCTAGCGCGTCCAATGCGTTTACTTTACAAGACATGGCGGCAGTTATGAATCATACCCTCACAGAGGTATTGTCCAAACTGCCAGGGTTACAAGGAAAGCGGGACAGCTCTGGGTTTAGAACAAATACAGAGCTCGCTGACGCTTTAGTAGCTATGTCTGATATACCCTCACAATGTGCAGAAGTTGAAGCAGGAGAGCTTCTATCTGTGGGTGACTTCTCTGATTCAGGGAAGGCGTTACTTCAGTCTGACTCTGAAATTACAGCATTTAAATTTAAGCTTGAACACCTCTGCGTGTTGCTCAGGGAGGTTTTAGCGACTCTGGATGACTGTGACACCATTGTAGTCCCAGAGAAATTGTGTAAAATGGACAAATACTTTGCAGTGCCTGTTTACACTGATGTTTTTCCAATCCCTAAGAGGTTTTCAGAAATTATTACTAAGGAATGGGATAGACCAGGTGTGCCGTTCCCTCTCCCTCCTGCTTTTAAGAAAATGTTTCCTATAGATGCCGCTACACGGGACTTGTGGCAGACGGTCCCTAAGGTGGAGGGAGCAGTCTCTACCCTAGCTAAGCGTACAACTATTCCTGTCGAGGACAGTTGTGCTTTCTTAGATCCTATGGATAAGAAATTAGAGGGTTTCCTTAAGAAAATCTTTATACAACAAGGTTTTATTCTCCAGCCTCTTGCATGCATTGCCCCAGTCACTGCTGCAGCGGCTTTCTGGTTCGAGTCTCTGGAGGAGGCTTTACAGGTAGAGACCCCGTTGTATGATATCCTTTACAGGCTTAAAGCTCTTAAGTTAGCCAATTCATTTATTTCTGACGCCGTTTTTCATTTAACCAAGCTAACGGCTAAAAATTCAGGTTTTGCCATTCAGGCACGTAGGGCGCTATGGCTTAAATCCTGGTCAGCTGATGTCACTTCAAAGTCTAAACTTCTCAAGATCCCCTTCAAAGGGCAGACCCTATTTGGGCCTGGACTGAAGGAGATAATTTCTGATATTACTGGAGGAAAAGGTCACGCCCTTCCCCAGGATAGGTCCAACAAATTAAGGACCATGCAGACTAATTTTCGTTCCTTTCGAAACTTCAAGAGTGGCGCAGCTTCACCTTCTTCTTCTACAAAAGAAGAGGGAAATTTTGCCCAGTCCAAGCCAGTCTGGAGACCTAACCAGGCTTGGAACAGGGGGAAACAGGCCAAAAAGCCTGCTGCTGCCTCTAAGACAGCATGAAGGAGTAGCCCCCGATCCGGGACCGGATCTAGTGGGGGGCAGACTTTCTCTCTTCGCCCAGGCTTGGGCAAGAGACGTCCAGGATCCCTGGGCTCTGGAGATTGTTTCCCAGGGATATCTTCTGGATTTCAAAGCTTCATCTCCAAAGGGGAGATTTCATCTGCAAACCAGATAAAGAGAGAGGCATTCTTACATTGCGTTCAAGACCTACTAGTTATGGGAGTGATCCACCCAGTTCCAAAGGAGGAACAGGGGCAGGGCTTCTATTCAAATCTGTATAGTTCCCAAGAACAAGGGAACTTTCAGACCAATCTTGGATCTCAAGATCCTAAACAAATTTCTCAGGGTCCCATCCTTCAAGATGGAGACTATTCGAACCATCCTACCTATGATCCAGAAGGGTCAATATATGACTACCGTGGATTTAAAGGATGCTTATCTACATATTCCGATACACAGGGATCATCATCAGTTTCTCAGGTTCGCCTTCCTAGACAGGCATTACCAGTTTGTGGCTCTTCCCTTCGGGTTAGCCACAAGAACCAAGAATCTTTACGAAGGTTCTAGGGTCCCTTTTGGCGGTTCTAAGACCGCGGGGTATAGCAGTAGCCCCTTACCTAGACGACATCCTGATACAGGCGTCAACTTTTCATATCACCAGGTCCCAAACGGACATTGTTCTGGCATTCCTAAGGTCTCATGGGTGGAAGGTGAACGAAGGAAAGAGTTCTCTCTCACCTCTCACAAGAGTTTCCTTCCTAGGAACTCTGATAGATTCAGTAGAAATTAAGATTTATCTGACAGAGGTCAGGTTGTCAAAACTTCTAACTTCCTGCCGTGCTCTTTATTCCATTTCTCGTCCGTCAGTGGCTCAGTGTATGGAGGTAATCGGATTAATGGTAGCGGCAATGGACATAGTTCAGTTTGCCCGCCTACATCTTAGACCACTGCAACTTTGCATGCTCAATTAGTGGAATGGGGATTACACAGATTTGTCCCCTCTACTAAATCTGGATCAAGAGACCAGGGATTCTCTTCTCTGGTGGCTATCTCGGGTCCATCTGTCCAAGGGAATGAGTTTCCGCAGGCCAGAATGGACTATAGTAATGACAGATGCCAGCCTTCTGGGCTGGGGTGCAGTGTGGAACTCCCTGAAGGCTCAGGGTTCGTGGACTCAGGAGGAGGCCCTCCTTCCTATAAACATTCTGGAACTAAGAGCGATATTCAATGCTCTTCAGGCTTGGCCTCAGCTAGCTGCGGTCAGGTTCATCAGATTTCAGTCGGACAACATCACGACTGTAGCCTATATCAACCATCAGGGGGGAACAAGGAGCCCCCTGGCAATGTTGGAGGTTTCAAAGATAATTCTATGGGCAGAGGTTCACTCTTGCCATCTCTCAGCTATCCATATCCCAGGAGTAGAGAACTGGGAGGCGGATTTTCTAAGTCGGCAGACTTTTCATCCGGGGGAGTGGGAGCTCCATCCGGAGGTATTTGCCCAGTTGATCCAACTTTGGGGCAAACCAGAACTGGATCTCATGGCGTCTCGTCAGAACGCCAAGCTTCCTTGTTACGGGTCCAGGTCCAGGGATCCCAAGGCAGCGCTGATAGATGCTCTAGCAGCGCCCTGGTCCTTCAGCCTGGCTTATGTGTTTCCACTGTTTCCTCTGCTCCCTCGTCTGATTGCCAAGATCAAGCAGGAGGGAGCTTCGGTGATCTTGATAGCCCCTGCGTGGCCACGCAGGACTTGGTATGCAGATCTGGTGGACATGTCATCCTTTCCACCATGGACTCTGCCGCTAAGGCAGGACCTTCTACTTCAAGGTTCCTTCAAACATCCAAATCTAATTTCTCTACGTCTGACTGCTTGAAGATTGAACGCTTGATTCTATCAAAGCGTGGTTTTTCTGAATCAGTCATTGATACCTTAATTCAGGCTCGAAATCCTGTCACCAGGAAAATCTATCATAAGATATGGTGTAAATATCTTCATTGGTGTGAATCCAAGGGTTACTCATGGAGTAAGGTCAGGATTCCCAGGATATTATCTTTTCTCCAAGAAGGATTGGAGAAGGGATTGTCAGCTAGTTCCTTAAAGGGACAGATTTCTGCTCTGTCTATTCTTTTGCACTAACGTCTGGCTGAGGTTCCAGACTTTCAGGCGTTTGGTCAGGCTTTAGTTAGAATCAAGCCTGTGTTTAAACCTGTTGCTCCGCCATGGAGTTTAAATTTAGTTTTTAAAGTTCTTCAAGGGGTTCCGTTTGAACCTTTGCATTCCATAGATATTAAGCTTTTATCTTGGAAAGTTCTATTTTTAGTAGCTATCTCCTCGGCTCGAAGAGTTTCGGAGTTATCTGCTTTACAGTGTGATTCCCCTTATCTGATTTTCCATGCAGATAAGGTAGTGTTACGTACCAAACCTAGGTTTCTGCCTAAGGTGGTATATAATAAGAATTTCAATCAGGAGATTGTTGTTCCTTCAAAGAAGGAACGTCTATTACACAATCTTGATGTGGTTCGTGCTTTAAAGTTTTATTTACAAGCTACGAAAGATTTTCGTCAAACATCTGCTTTGTTTGTTGTCTACTCTGGACAGAGGAGAGGCCAAAAGGCTTCGGCAACTTCTCTTTCCTTTTGGCTAAGAAGCATAATTCGCTTAGCTTATGAGACTGCTGACCAGCAGCCTCCTGAAAGAATTACAGCTCATTCTACTAGAGCAGTAGCTTCCACATGGGCTTTTAAACATGAGGCCTCTGTTGAACAGATTTATAAGGCGGCGACTTGGTCTTGGCTTCATACCTTTTCTAAATTCTATAAATTTTATACTTATGCTTCTTCAGAGGCTATTTTTGGGAGAAAGGTCTTATAGGCAGTGGTGCCTTCCGTTTAAGTTTCCTGCCTTGTCCCTCCCTTCATCCATGTCCTAAACCTTTGGTATTGATATCCCACAAGTAATGGATGAACCCGTGGACTGGATACACCTTTACAAGAGAAAACAACATTTATGCTTACCTGATAAATTTATTTCTCTTGTGGTGTATCCAGTCCACGGCCCGCCCTGTCATTTTAAGGCAGGTTTTTTATTTTTAAACTACAGTCACCACTGCACCCTATAGTTTCTCCTTTTTTTCTTGCTTGTCTTCGGTCGAATGACTGGGGTTGGCAGTTAGGGGAGGAGCTATATAGACAGCTCTGCTGTGGGTGATCCTCTTGCAGCTTCCTGTTGGGAAGGAGAATATCCCACAAGTAATGGATGAACCCGTGGACTGGATACACCACAAGAGAAATAAATTTATCAGGTAAGCATAAATTTTGTTTTTTTATTTTGTGTCCTAATAAGTAGGTGCTGGATTAGTCCATCTGTAATTTTTCTTCAATATTTCTTATAATTAAATTGGGGACTTTGTGCACTAGGTGAGCTGACAGTATTCAAAGTTCAGGAATCCTGTGACTTGGGACACTTATAACCTTTCAGAGCTGATACAATTTTTTCATTAATTAAGCTCCGGAAACAGAAATTATGATTCAGCAGTCTAAAGACCGCTGCTCCATAACCTGTCCACCTGCACTGAGGCGGCAGACAGAAATCAACCTGATCGAATACGATCGGGTTTATTGACATCGCCCGCAAAACTGCTGGTGCAATGATAAATGCCGAAAGCGTATGCTGTCGGCATTAATCGATGTGCAGCGGACATGATCCGCTATATCGGATCATGTCCACTCACACCATAGTAAATAGGCCCCTTAATAACTATAATATATTATGGACTTATTTCCAATCATTTTAAATATATTTAATAGTTATAATATATGATGTACTTCTTTTTAATCATTTAGAAAAGAGTTAATGTCAAATTCTATGTTGTTTTTAAGAGAAAAATCCACCTCCCCTCTTTCTTTAGGAGCTCCTTTTGTGAATTATCACCTCTCCAATTCCTATTATGTCGGTCAATACCCATATATGAAAAACAACTTAAATCTGCTTTGTTGCATATTGCAAAGTGTTTGGGAACCGGCAGATCTTTATTTCTAAACTTGTTAAAGGGACATTATACACTCATTTTTTCTTTGCATAAATGTTTTATAGATGATCTATTTATATAGCCCATAAAGTTTTTTTTTAAAATAAATGTATAGTTTTGCTTATTTTTAAATAACATTGCTCTGATTTTCAGACTCCTAACCAAGCCCCAAAGTTTTATGTGAATACTGTCAGCTACCTTCTCCAGCTTGCTCCTGTTTGTGTAAAGGGTCTTTTCATATGCAAAAGAAGGGGGAGGGGGGGAGTGTCTTATTTGCCACTTGCAGTGGGCTTTCCAGCTACCTTTTTAACAGAGCCAAACTGTCAGCTTCTAAGTAAGTTTTTAAACAGTTTTATACTGGATTTTATATCAGTATCTGTGCATCTTATTCTTTATAGTAGTGTCTATTACATGCAGTTATATGAAAATGAGTGTATACTGTCCCTTTAAGTGTATCCAGTCCACAGATCATCCATTACTTGTGGGATATTCTCCTTCCCAACAGGAAGTTGCAAGAGGATCACCCACAGCAGAGCTGCTATATAGCTCCTCCCCTCACTGCCATATCCAGTCATTCTCTTGCAACTCTCAACAAAGATGGACGTAGTAAGAGGAGAGTGGTGTATTATAGTTAGTTTTTTAACTTCAATCAAAAGTTTGTTATTTTTAAATGGTATCGGAGTGTACTGTTTCATCTCAGGCAGCATTAGAAGAAGAATCTGCCTGTGATTTCTATGATCTTAGCAGAAGTAACTAAGATCCACTGCCGTTCTCACATATTCTGAGGAGTGAGGTAACTTCAGAGGGGGAATGGCGTGCAGGTTTTCCTGCAATAAGGTATGTGCAGTTAATATATTTCTAGGGATGGAATTTGCTAGAAAAATGCTGCTGATACCGGATTAATCTAAGTTAAGCCTTAAATGCAGTGATAGCGACTGGTATCAGGCTTATTACCAGAGATACATACTCTTATAAAAGTGTAATATAAAACGTTTGCTGGCATGTTAATCGTTTTTATATATGTTTGGTGACAAAACTTATTGGGGCCTAGTTTTTTTCCACATGGCTGGCTTGATTTTTGCCTAGAAACAGTTTCCTGAAGCTTTCCACTGTTGCAATATGAGTGGGAAGGGCCTATTTTAGTGATTTTCTGTGCAGCTAAAAATACTGACAGAGACATTCAGCTTCCCTCTGCATGATACAGGACATCTCTGAAGGACTCAAAAGGCTTTAAAGTCGTGTTTGAGGAGGGTAACAATCACAGTAGACTGTGGCAGTTGTTGTGATTGTGTTTAAAAAATGTTTTTGTCATTTATTATTCTGTTTTTGTTATTAAGGGGTTAATCATCCATTTGCAAGTGGGTGCAATGCTTTGCTGACTTGTTACATACACTGTAAAAATTTTGTTAGTGTAACTGCCTTTTTTCACTGTTATTTCAAATTTTGTCAAAATTTGTTTCTCTTAAAGGCACAGTAACGTTTTTTATATTGCTTGTTAACTTGCTTTAAAGTGTTTTCCAAGCTTGCTAGTCTCATTGCTAGTCTGTACAAACATGTCTGAAACAGAGGATACTTGTTCATTATGTTTAAAAGCCATGGTGGAGCCCCATAGGAGAATGTGTACTAAATGTATTGATTTCACCTTAAACAGTAAAGATCAGTCTTTATCTATAAAAGAATTGTCACCAGAGGGGTCTGTCGAGGGGGAAGTTATGCCGACTAACTCTCCCCACGTGTCGGACCCTTCGCCTCCCGCTCAAGGGACGCACGCTAATATGGCGCCAAGTACATCAGGGACGCCCATAGCGATTACTTTGCAGGACATGGCTGCAATCATGAATAATAATCTGTCAGAGGTATTATCCAGATTGCCTGAATTGAGAGGCAAGCGCGATAGCTCTGGGGTTAGACGAGATACAGAGCGCGTAGATGCTGTAAGAGCCATGTCTGATACTGCGTCACAATATGCAGAACCTGAGGACGGAGAGCTTCAGTCTGTGGGTGACGTCTCTGAATCAGGGAGACCTGATTCAGAGATTTCTAATTTTAAATTTAAGCTTGAGAACCTCCGTGTATTGCTTGGGGAGGTATTAGCTGCTCTGAATGACTGTGACACAATTGCAGTGCCAGAGAAATTGTGTAGGCTGGATAAATACTATGCAGTGCCGGTGAGTACTGATGTTTTTCCAATACCTAAAAGGCTTACAGAAATTATTAGTAAGGAGTGGGATAGGCCCAGTGTGCCCTTTTCCCCACCTCCTATATTTAGAAAAATGTTTCCAATAGATGCCACTACACGGGACTTATGGCAGACTGTCCCTAAGGTGGAGGGAGCAGTTTCTACTTTAGCAAATCGTACCACTATCCCGGTTGAGGACAGTTGTGCTTTTTCAGATCCAATGGATAAAAAATTAGAGGGTTACCTTAAGAAAATGTTTAATCAACAAGGTTTTATTTTACAGCCCCTTTCATGCATTGCGCCTGTCACTGCTGCGGCGGCATTCTGGTTTGAGGCCCTGGAAGAGGCCATCCATACAGCTCCATTGACTGAAATTGTTGACAAGCTTAGAACTCTTAAGCTAGCTAACTCATTTGTTTCTGATGCCATTGTTCATTTGACTAAACTAACGGCTAAGAATTCCGGATTCGCCATCCAGGCGCGTAGGGCGCTATGGCTCAAATCCTGGTCAGCTGATGTGACTTCAAAGTCTAAATTACTCAACATTCCTTTCAAGGGGCAGACCTTATTTGGGCCTGGTTTGAAAGAAATTATTGCTGACATTACTGGAGGTAAGGGTCATACCCTTCCTCAGGACAGGGCCAAATCAAAGGCCAAACAGTCTAATTTTCGTGCCTTTCGAAATTTCAAGGCAGGTGCAGCATCAACTTCCTCTGCTTCAAAACAAGAGGGAACTTTTGCTCAATCCAAGCAGGCCTGGAAACCTAACCAGTCCTGGAACAAGGGCAAGCAGGCCAGAAAGCCTGCTGCTGCCTCTAAGACAGCATGAAGGAGCGGCCCCCTATCCGACAACGGATCTAGTAGGGGGCAAGAGATGTTCAGGATCCCTGGGCGTTGGAGATCATATCTCAGGGATATCTTCTGGACTTCAAAGCTTCTCCTCCACAAGGGAGATTTCATCTTTCAAGATTATCTGCAAACCAGATAAAGGAAGAGGCATTCCTAAGCTGCGTACAAGATCTCCTTGTAATGGGAGTGATCCACCCAGTTCCGCGGACGGAACAAGGACAGGGGTTTTATTCAAATCTGTTTGTGGTTCCCAAAAAAGAGGGAACCTTCAGACCAATTTTGGATTTAAAGATCCTAAACAAATTCCTCAGAGTTCCATCATTCAAGATGGAAACTATTCGAACCATTTTACCCATGATCCAAGAGGGTCAGTACATGACCACAGTGGACTTAAAGGATGCCTACCTTCACATTCCGATTCACAAGAATCATCATCAGTTCCTGAGGTTTGCCTTTCTAGACAGGCATTACCAATTTGTAGCTCTTCCATTCGGGTTGGCTACAGCCCCAAGAATTTTTACAAAGGTTCTGGGCTCACTTCTGGCGGTCCTAAGACCGCGAGGCATAGCGGTGGCTCCTTACCTGGACGATATCCTGATACAGGCGTCAAGCTTTCAAATTGCCAAATCTCATACAGAGATAGTTCTGGCATTCCTGAGGTCGCATGGGTGGAAAGTGAACGAAGAAAAGAGTTCTCTATCTCCTCTCACGAGGGTTTCCTTCCTAGGGACTCTAATAGATTCTGTAGAAATGAAAATTTACCTGACGGAGTCCAGGTTATCAAAACTTCTAAATGCTTGCCGTGTTCTTCACTCCATTCCGCGCCCTACGGTGGCTCAGTGCATGTAAGTAATCGGCTTAATGGTAGCGGCGATGGACATAGTGCCATTCGCGCGCCTGCATCTCAGACCGCTGCAATTATGCATGCTCAGTCAGTGGAATGGGGATTACACAGATTTGTCCCCTCTACTAAATCTGGATCAGGAAACCAGAGATTCTCTTCTCTGGTGGTTATCTCGGGCCCATCTGTCCAAGGGTATGACCTTTCGCAGACCAGATTGGACAATTGTAACAACAGATGCCAGCCTTCTAGGTTGGGGTGCAGTCTGGAACTCCCTGAAGGCTCAGGGTTCATGGACTCAGGAGGAGAAACTCCTCCCAATAAATATTCTGGAGTTAAGAGCAATATTCAATGCTCTTCTGGCTTGGCCTCAGCTAGCAATACTGAGGTTCATCAGATTTCAGTCGGACAACATCACGACTGTGGCTTACATCAACCATCAAGGGGGAACCAGGAGTTCCCTAGCGATGTCAGAAGTCTCCAAGATAATTCGCTGGGCAGAGACTCACTCTTGCCACCTGTCAGCGATCCATATCCTAGGTGTAGAGAACTGGGAGGCGGATTTTCTAAGTCATCAGACTTTTCATCCGGGGGAATGGGAACTCCATCCGGAGGTGTTTGCTCAATTGGTTCTCCGTTGGGGCAAACCAGAATTGGATCTCATGGCGTCTCGCCAGAACGCCAAGCTTCCTTGTTACGGATCCAGGTCTAGGGACCCAGAAGCGGCACTGATAGATGCTCTAGCAGCACCTTGGTTCTTCAACCTGGCTTATGTGTTTCCACCGTTTCCTCTGCTCCCTCGTCTGATTGCCAAAATCAAACAGGAAAGAGCATCGGTGATATTGATAGCGCCTGCGTGGCCACGCAGGACCTGGTATGCAGACCTAGTGGACATGTCATCCTTTCCACCATGGACTCTGCCTCTGAGACAAGACCTTCTAATACAAGGTCCTTTCAATCATCCGAATCTACTTTCTCTGAGACTGACTGCATGGAGATTGAACGCTTGATCCTATCAAAGCGTGGCTTCTCTGAGTCAGTAATTGATACCTTAATACAGGCACGAAAGCCTGTCACCAGGAAAATTTACCACAAGATATGGCGTAAATATCTTCATTGGTGTGAATCCAAGAATTACTCATGGAGTAGGGTTAGGATTCCTAGGATATTGTCCTTCCTCCAAGAGGGTTTGGACAAAGGATTATCAGCTAGTTCTTTAAAGGGACAGATTTCTGCTCTGTCTATTCTTTTACACAAGTGTCTGGCAGAAGTTCCAGACTTTCAGGCATTTTGTCAGGCTTTAGTTAGAATTAAGCCTGTGTTTAAACCTGTTGCTCCTCCATGGAGCTTAAACTTGGTTCTTAAAGTTCTTCAAGGGGTTCCGTTTGAACCCCTTCATTCTATTGATATCAAACTTCTTTCATGGAAAGTTCTTTTTCTGATGGCTATTTCCTCGGTTTGAAGAGTCTCGGAGTTATCTGCCTTACATTGTGATTCTCCTTATCTGATCTTTCATTCAGATAAAGTTGTTCTGCGTACAAAACCTGGGTTTTTACCTAAGGTGGTTTCTAACAAGAATATCAATCAAGAGATTGTTGTTCCATCATTATGTCCTAATCCTTCTTCAAAGAAGGAACGTCTTTTGCATAATCTAGACGTAGTCCGTGCCTTGAAGTTTTACTTACAGGCTACTAAAGATTTTCGCCAAACATCTAACCTGTTTGTTGTTTACTCTGGACTTCGGAGTATAATCCGTTTAGCCTATGAGACTGCTCCTGAAAGGATTACAGCTCATTCTACTAGAGCTGTGGCTTCCACCTGGGCCTTTAAAAATGAGGCCTCTGTTGAACAGATTTGCAAGTCTGCAACTTGGTCTTCCCTTCATACTTTTTCCAAATTTGATACTTTTGCTTCTTCGGAGGCTGTTTTTGGGAGAAAAGTTCTACAGGCAGTGGTTCCTTCCGTTTAAGTTCCTGCCTTGTCCCTCCCATCATCCGTGTACTTTAGCTTTGGTATTGGTATCCCACAAGTAATGGATGATCCGTGGACTGGATACACTTAACAAGAGAAAACATAATTTATGCTTACCTGATAAATTTATTTCTCTTGTAGTGTATCCAGTCCACGGCCCGCCCTGTCCTTTTCAGGTAGGTCTAAATTTTAATTAAACTACAGTCACCACTGCACCCTATGGTTTCTCCTTTCTCGGCTTGTTTCGGTCGAATGACTGAATATGGCAGTGAGGGGAGGAGCTATATAGCAGCTCTGCTGTGGGTGATCCTCTTGCAACTTCCTGTTGGGAAGGAGAATATCCCACAAGTAATGGATGATCCGTGGACTGGATACACTACAAGAGAAATAAATTTATCAGGTAAGCATAAATTATGTTTTTCGATGGACCAAATAAGCTCCATAATCCAGACTCCACCACGTACTATTTTCCACATATACAGTGTATGACATAAATATAATTCTTATCTGTACATCTAATTAAACTTTTTATTTTATATGATTGATTTGTTACTGTTGAAATAATTTCCTTTTTTTTCCTAGAATGCCATGTTTGACATGTAAATCATGCATTGTTATCTGAACTGAAGCACAAGTGAAATAATAATATGATTAGTAAACAGGGTTATTAACCTGTTCTCACCCAAGGTAATCCTGAAAATATGGCCTGTTAGGAAGGCTTGAGGGCTGGTCTGAAAACCAGTGCCCTAGACTATCGCTCAAGTCCTAAAAATAACTTTGGACTATAAGAACAAATATAAAAGCCCTATTGATTGCGTTGAAGCGATGTTACAACACAATTGCACTGTCTGACCTCTGCTTGTAATCTAGACCTTTGGGGAATTTAATTTTGACTTTAATGTTACTTTAATACAGTTTAAGGACTAGGTAGGAACAAAAAAGTATGGCCAGGAACAGAAGCAAAAAAACCCAACAACATAAGGGTCACAGAGAAAATAAAATAAACGGTAGACGAGTGAAGAAGCAAGTGGGGAGTTAACTGTATAATGACCATTTTGAAGTTTACCATAAATAAACATACTGATTATTTATTTATATTTTGTTACAGATGTAACCAAGTACTGCATACCGGTGGAAGAGGACCATATTTTGCTGTGTAGCATTCTTGGATTTTTTATGACTTAATGCATTTCATTGTCCCCACCAAGAGATTGTCAACTTTGTTTGCCTTTCATTTTGCATTCCTATTTGTTATGTTTGCCATTATCACATACTGTCCTGCCTTTTAGGGACAACGTTTCACATTGCATGAAGTTGCCATTTTCAGGCTAAAACTCCAAAGGCCTTTGATGTAAATAGGTTTTATGTTTAATGATAAAGTGGCAAGACTGTTAAAGGGATATAAAAGTCAAGATTGAAATACTCAGGCTTACCTATGTGTGTTAGGGTAGCCAAATATACAAGAAAAGTTGTCACAGAGCATGTGAGAATTTTCCTATGTAGCATAATGTACTGAAGAAAAACAAAAAATGTGCATTGGAAATTTTGATTTTATGTTCCTTTAACAAAATGATTTCCAAATTTTTATCTCATTCACTACCACTATGAGTGAAAGGGGTTAAGATTCCTTTATAATGGGATTGATATTTCCATTAAATTCCAAATAATTGTAATGTATGACACGTTAATGTTTAATTCAACAATTGACCATGACCTGAATATAAAAATGATTTTGGAGCAAAATGTTAACATTTATGATGGGTCGCAAATAACAAGAATAATCTTTTATTAAATATGTAGTTGTAGTTGTAACTGTTTGTAGTTTTCTGTAATACATTTAAGTTAGATATTTTTCTTACACATGTTGGCATTTTTAAAAAACTAATAAAAGATTAGTAGAAAAACACTTCTGAATTACCCTATGACAAGATATTAAGGGACAGGAAATGCTGCAAATTTCTATCGTGCATATGAAAGAGCACTATTTAAACATGTTAGAAAGGTTGTTAAAAATGTTTTTATTGGTTTTGAAGCTAACAGGAAGCTGGTATTTAGTACTGATTGCTCATTGGCTGATAAGCAGAACTCCCACAGCTTTATTGGTGAGCAGTGGCACGTCTAACAAGCATTACAACAAAAATAGTTTCCCCCCCACACTCATTACAGGAATGTCTCTTTAACAACAAAAACAAACAAACAAACAAAAAAAACTGTTTAAAATGTCCTCTTTTAGATGCAACAAGTAAAAAAAATACTTCCTGTGTCCCTTTAATGTAATATAGGGGTTAGTTGTCCTTTATTGTCCTCTATATGACATTGTTTATCACTTCAAAGTAAATGGCAGCTAAATGTGATATAGGAAGGAGGCATCTGTGTGTTTTGTCTACAATAGTATAGAGCTTCTAAAGAAAAACTATATATACATACATCATTTAGCATCAGCAGAAAGAACATAGATCTGAAAAAGGGAACTTGGTAGCTTGCTATATTAACATGCCAAGAAAACATGTTGTTTTTACTGTTCAAATTTAAAGACATTGAAAGACATAAAGTTTAAACATTTTTTCTACCAAAAAAATAAAAATGTAAAAGCAAAGAATTGTAATGGTAAGGAAGCCTTAGTGTTTCTGCTAATAGGACTGTAACAAATACAATGCATTCAAATCTGTGAAGAGGACTGTAAAGCTTAGAATATAAAGCAAGCCACAAAAGACTATATAGTAAGGAGAGTACTACTGTTACAAGGCAGATGCATTCTCGTCTGTTAACAGGACTATAAATGAACATGCTGTCTACAGTGAAGCTCGCAGCAACACAAAGAATGTTTTGTTCGCTGTTAATCATCCTTTAATACGTAGAATGTGAAGACGTCTGTAACACGTTAGATGCATTCTTAGCTGTGAAGAGGACCGTAACACTTAGAATGTGTTGTTAGCTGTGAAGAGGACCGTAACATGTAGAATGCGTTGTTAGCTGTAAAGAGGAGTGTAACACTTATAATGTGTTCTTAGCTGTAAAGAGGACTGTAATGCTTATGAGTTCTTAGCTGTGAAGAGGACCGTAACATGTAGAATGCGTTGTTAGCTGTAAAGAGGAGTGTAACACTTAGAATGTGTTTTAGCTGTAAAGAGAACCGTAACATATAGAATGCGTTGTTGGCTGTGAAGAGGAGTGTAACATGTAGAATCTGTTGTAGCCTGTGGAGAGGACTGTAATACACAGAATGCGTTGTTAGCTGTGTAGAGGACTGTAATACACAGAATGCTTTGTTAGCTGTGTAGAGGACTGTAATACACAGAATGCGTTGTTAGCTGTAGAGTGGTGAGGAACATGTAGAATGGGTTAGCTGGGAAAAGGACTAACACGTAGAATGCGTTAACTGCGGAGAAGAGTATAACACAGAAAATGCGTAGTTAGTTGTGAAAAGGAGTGTAACACATAGAATGTGTTGTTAGCTATGGAAAGGAGAGGAACATGTAGAATGCGTTATCTGTGGAGAGGAGTGGAGAGTGTAACATGTAGAATGCATTGTTAGCTGTGTAGAGGTGAGGAACACGTAGAATGCGTTAGCTGTGAAAAGGACTGTAACACGTAGAATACGTTGTTAGCTATGGCGAGGAACATGTAGAATGCGTTGTTAGCTGTGAAAAGGACTGTAACATGTAGAATGTGTTGTTAGCTGTGGAGAGGAGTGTAACACCTGGGGGACGATTTATCAAAGTGCAGCCGCACATTGATAAATGCTGACGGCATTCAAAGTCGGCATTGATCATTGCAAAAGCAGTTCTAGTGAAATGCTTGTGCAATGCCGCCCCATGCAGATTCGCGACCAATCGGCCACTAGCAGGGGGGTCAATCAACCCAATCATATGCGATCGGGCGGATTGCTGTCCGCCGCCTCAGAGGTGGCGGACGAGTTAAGGAGCAGCAGTCTTAAGACCACTACTTCTTGACTCCTGTTTCCGACGAGCCTGAAGGCTCATGCAGAAACAGATGGATACGGCCCCATTTGGGACGTGATAAATCGGCTCCATAGAATGCGTTGTTAGTGGTGAAGAGGAGTGTAAAACATAGGATGTACTGAAATTTATGAAAATAACTATATCACTTACACTGTAAACCTCTGTAGATAGTAAGTGATCTAAAAAGTAAATTAGGGGTTTTCTACTTTGCTAAAAATACATTTAGACCAAATTTAAGCATTCCATACTTTATGTGATCGGTACTGTTGCTATGGTGATGATAGATTTTATTTATTTTTATGCAACTTTTTGTTAATATATATTTTACTTATTTTCCTTTACATTTATTTTACTTGTTCTAAAGAATTTTTAACAGGAACTTTATGACATGATATAAGACATAACTGTAGACCAAGGTGATGGCACTCAAAAGAAAAAAGGTCTTTATCAAGTATCTCAAATGAATTGTTGGTTCTGTGCCTTGAAAATTAAGTAGCAGCCACACAGATAAACATATTCTTTGTTATCCCCAAGACTACCTGAGTTATGGCTAATTTTAAAGATTAAAAATAAAATGCATTTGAGACAGTAAAATGTATATAAGTTCCAAGAAGGAAGGGCACATCCCAAGTGATGTTTTCGGGGTCTTATCCCCATCTTCAGACCAACAACAATACCATACAATAACAGAGACTTAAATAACACTCACCTCCTGTGCACGCCATTCATTATATATACAGTATATACACACACATACATATAGAAGATGTTTCATTTTGTAGATAGACATCATGTAACCTTTTTCACCTAAGGCCAAATGTGAAGAACCTATGAGGAAATATCACACACAAAAAAACTAAAGAGAAAAAGTAAGTGCGTCTTGTATATTCCTCACAAATAGACATTGCAAGTTTAATATATAATGTGCATGTAGGATTTTGGAATTCGGTTTAGCCGCATTTTCTTTGGAGCTTCTTCAAAGGACTGAAAAATCATAATTTTTACGTATACTTAGTACATGTAATCACTGGAAAAGGTATGTGTGCATAAAAAATAACTGTTTGTAAAAGCTTTTAAATGTATCTCTGCACATACCCTGTTAAAAGCTACGCACCCACCATGGGAAGTCAGGAACAAATTTAAATTAACTATGACAAGCAGTCGTTTTGTACAATGTGTACCGGCTTAGGCTTCTGACATCTGGAGTATGCACTTCAAAATTCTCACAAAATTTGGAAAACCCAGAGGTAAATTGCAAGAAAATGTGGGAAGAATAAAATAATATTGCAAATGTATTGATACTACACGGCATCGAACGTTTCACTGCTGCTCCCAGTGGCTTATCAATGGTTAGCCATTTCCTATTGTTCCCTCACTGTATCAGTGATAAAATCTGCATTGGCAATAGCCGTGCACTTGTGAACAGGGTACGTTTGCTTGCCAGGAACCAGCATATCCTGTATGGAGCTTGTTAGTAAGAGAATGGGGCTTATTATTCACTCCTGTGTCTGTTGTAAAGAAGTATGATTATTTTCATGCTAAAAAGTTTAATAAAATAAAAATGGTATAGGATGACCTATGCATATATTATTCAATGTCTGACAGGACGTTACCATTGCCTGAGAATTCTAAACTCAAAATTAAAGCTGCCATAAAATATTTAGCGCTAGATTTATCACGAGGCAAATGCAGGATCAAATGAGCGAGCCTGCAACCAATATTTACTGAAGTTAACGGATGAAAATCACCCGGATTAATTCGACCAGGGTGATTGACAAGCCCTACTCTCACGCAATTGGTTGCACGAGGGTAGGGGCAGCATTGCACAAGCGTTCGTTTGTGCAATGATAAATTTGGGAAATTGTGCAATCGCAGATTGATAAATCATGCCCTTAATCTTAGTTAAAAAAAAAACAATACTGAAGTTTGCTTATGTGTATTGTGCTTTTCACTCTTCTCAGACAGATTGGGGCGTATACTTTATGTTGCTAACAAAATAACAGTTTTGAAAACATTTATTGTGTATGCATAGATTTTCATGTGCTTAATTACTAACACCTACGATGCATATTAAAATTATTTAAATATCTCTCTCATAAGTATTTGCTATAGTTTTAAGACCTTTTTCCCTTATCCTGTGATTATCAGTTTGCTTTATATCTTCCCAGTAGTTTCCTCATATTCATTTGAAGCAATATACTGTCACCATACAGCTACAAGGGACTATTGGGGAATTCCACTAGGTATTTTATGCATAGTTTTCTACATTTGCCAGTAGATAGAAAACGCACTGGTATTTATTGCAGATCTATATACATCATTTTTTTTAGGTACACTGCTTATTAAGAATGGGGAAAGGTAAAAAGAAACACATACAATACCTAATCATGTTTTTACTCTTTTCAGAATATTAATTTACATCTCATAAAGTTCCTGGTAAAATGTTAAATATTCAGAATAATTGTGGCTAAATTAATAAATTAGCAAACTGGTTAAACGATTCTGCTTATACTTCAAATTATATTTTTGCATTTCAGTGAATAGCTTTATTTTGCATAATTTTCCTCATTCTGTGTTTATGTAAAAACATTTTTGCAATTTTTAATATCTGTAGTGGAAATAGTTACTGTGTAAGTTGTATTGCTGTTTTTACAAAATAAGTGATCTTGATGTGTAATGAAATGTAAGGTTAAAAAGGTTGTTAAGTAGGAAACAGGTCACATCTGACTTCATTTACAATGTATGTAACTCCAATATTAAAGGAAACGTTCTGTAAAGATTTGAGTTGGTAATCATTATAAACAATACAATATTATATTGTTAAAAGGAATCTAAACATTGTTGTCCTATTGAGCTAAATCATGAGGTAGTGTAGGAGTGGGCAATCCTTTATGAGAGCTGTGCTAAAGTAAGGCTATGATGTGCCCTGTTGTTACAGTCTGTCTTTTTTTTTTTTTTAAATCAGATCACGAAACAGATACCTTATACCCTGCAACTCCCCCCTTTCAGCCTCATACCCAAAATACATCTCAGATAATATATTTTGCCCCGCAACTCCTCTGTCAGCTCCAAACCCAAATAATCAGCTAATTAGTAAATATGGTTATTAACCTGCTCTCACCCATGGTAATCCTGAAAATCTGGCCTGTTAGAGAGGCATGGGGACAGGTTTAAAATCCCTTTGTTATACCCATGCCCACATCACACCCCTGACTGGCTCTAAAACCCTTTGCTTACCTTATTGTCTCAGTCTGAATGCCACTGACGTCTTGGTCCCTGCAGGGTTGAGGCTGCTGTGCTAGGTCTGCCGGTCAGGTGCCTTTCAGTTCCCTATGAGCAGTCAAGCAGCTGCATGTGGTGCTAAGGGTGGACTACAGCACTCATCTGGCAGCCCTATCCTATGCCATGACAAACCACACACAGGCTTTAGGTTGACAACTGCTAGTCTTAGGGTATTAGCTCCATGGGGTAATTTAGGAATATGAGGGTTATTTGAATTCCTACTGAACTTAAAGGGACACTGAACCCAATTTTTTTCTTTCTTGATTCAGACAGAGCATGCATATTATCACATTTTCTTCATTCTCTTGGTATATTTATTTGAAAAGCAAGAATGTAAGTTTAGATGCCGGCCCATTTTTGGTTAACAACCTGGGTTGTTCTTGCTGATTGGTGGATAAATTCATCCACCAATAAAAAAGTTCTATCCATATTTCTGAACCAAAAAAAGCTTAGATGCATTCTTTTTCAAATAAAGATAGCAAGAGAACGAAGAAAATTTGATAATAGGAGTAAATTAGAAAATTGCTTCAAATTGCATGCTCTTTCTGAATCATGAAAGAAAAAAAAAATTGGAATCAGTGTCCCTTTAACGCCTTAATGACCGAGGACGTGCAGGGCACGTCCTCAAAAAAAAGGCAGTTAACGCCTGAGGACGTACCCTGCACGTCCTCGGTGTGGAAAGCAGCTGGAAGCGATCCTGCTCGCTTCCAGCTGCTTTCCGGTTATTGCAGTGATGCCTCGATATGGAGGCATCCTGCAATAACGCTAGATGGCCATCCGATGCAGAGAGAGCCACTCTGTGGCCCTCTCTGCACCGGACATCGATGGCCGGTATCGTTGGTGGGTGGGAGCCGACTTGGGAGGCGGGTGGGCGGCCATCGATGGGCCGGGTAATGTAGAGGGGGGCGGGATCGGGGGCAGAGCCGATGGGGGCGCGCACGGACGCGCGCGCGTGCACGGGGGGCGGCGGGCGGGCGCGTGCACGGGGCGGGAGCGGGTGGGAACTCTACACTACAGAAAATATAACTGTATAAAATTTTTAGAAAGCGGTATTTTAATGGTAAAAAAAATATAAATCGAAGGTATCTAGGAGGGGGTGGGGCAGGGTGCTACACTACAGAAAAGGGGAAAAATTTAAAAATCACCAATTTTATTCTAAACTGGGTACTGGCAGACAGCTGCCAGTACCCAAGATGGCGGCCATTAAGACAGGGGGAGAGTTAGAGAGCTGTTTGGTGGGGGATCAGTCAGTTTGGGGGCTAAAGGGGGGTCCTACAGAGCAGCATATGTAAATATGCCTTTTCTTTTTTAAAAAAAAAGCCCAAATATAGCTTTTATTTTAGTACTGGCAGTTTCTGCCAGTACTTAAGATGGCGGGGACAATTGTGGGGTGGGGGAGGGTAGAGAGCTGTTTGGGAGGGATCAGGGGGTCTGATGTTTCAGGTGGGAGGCTAAGCTCTACACTAAAGCTAAAATTAACCCTGCAAGCTCCCTACAAGCTACCTAATTAACCCCTTCACTGCTAGCCATAATACGTGTGATGCGCATTTAGCGGCCTAAGTACCAAAAAGCAACGCCAAAGCCATATGTGTCTGCTATTTCTGAACAAAGGGGATCACAGAGAAAAATTTACAACCATTTATGTCATAATTGCACAAGCTGTTTGTAAATAATTTCAGTGAGAAACAAAAAGTTTGTGAAAAAGGGAACTTTTTTTTTAATTTGATCGCATTTGGCGGTGAAATGGTGGCATGAAATATACCAAAATGGGCCTAGATCAATACTTTGGGTTGTCTGCTACACTAGAATAAAGCTAAAATTAACCCTACAAGCTCCCTAATTAACCCCTGCACTGCTGGGCATAATACACGTGTGGTGCGCAGCGGCATTTAGCGGCCTTCTAATTACCAAAAAGCAATGCCAAAGCCATATATGTCTGCTATTTCTGAACAAAGGGGATCCCAGAGAAAAATTTACAACCATTTATGCCATAATTGCACAAGCTGTTTGTAAATAATTTCAGTGAGAAACCGAAAGTTTGTGAAAAAGTGAACGATTTTTTGTATTTGATCGCATTTGGCGGTGAAATGGTGGCGTGAAATATACCAAAATTGGCCTAGATCAATACTTTGGGATGTCTTCTAAAAAAAAATATATACATGTCAAGGCATATTCAGGGATTCCTGAAAGATATCAGTGTCCCAATGTAACTAGCGCTAATCTTGAATAAAATGGTTTGGAAATAGCAAAGTGCTACTTGTATTTATGGCCCTATAAATTGCAAAAAAAGCAAAGAACATGTAAACATTGGGTATTTCTAAACTCAGGACAAAATTTAGAAAATATTTAGCATTGGTGTTTTTTGGTGGTTGTAGATGTGTAACAGATTTTGGGGGTCAAAGTTAGAAAAAGTGTGTTTTTTCCATTTTTTTCTCATATTTTATAATTTTTTTTACAATAAATTATAAGACATGATGAAAATAATGGTATCTTTGGAAAGTCCATTTAATGGCGAGAAAAACGGTATATAATATGTGTGGGTACAGTAAATGAGCAAGAGGAAAATTACAGCTAAACACAAACACCGCAAAAATGTAAAAATAGCCTTGGTCCCAAACGGACAGAAAATGGAAAAGTGCTGTGGTCATTAAGGGGTTAAAGGGACAGTAAAATCCAAATTAAATATACATTGATTGGATAGAGCTGGACATTTTAAACAACTTTTCAATTTACTTCTACTATCAATTTGGCTTAGTTTTTTTGGTATCCTTTGTTAAAGAGTAATCCTAGGTGAGCTCAGGAGTGTGCATGTGTATTTAGCCATCTGGCATCTGTGTCTGCAACATTGTTTATAGCCATGCTATACATAGTTGAAAAAACTGTTGACATAGACTGCTAAAGACACATGCATGCTCCTGAGCTGCAAGAAGCCTAACTAGATTTACTTTTCAACAAAGGATTCCAAGAGTACAAAGCAAATTTAATAGAAGTAAAATGAAACTGGTTAAAATGACATTTTCTACCTGAATCATGAATGTTTAGGCTGTTTTAATGCAGCAGCAGAAAAAAAAAATTGTTATTGTTTAAAAAGATAGATAAAGCCTTTACTACCCATTCCCCAGCTTTGCACAACCAGCATTGTTATATTAATAAACTTTATAACATTTAAACCTCTACATTTCTGCCTGTTTCTAAGCCACTATAGACAGCCTTTAATCACATGCTTTTCCATCTTAATATGGGAAGAGTCAACAGCTGCATTCCTTACTTGTGGGAAATACTGAACCTGGCCACCAGGAAGAGGCAAAGACACCCCAGCCAAAGGCTTAAAGAGACACTGAACCCACATTTTTTCTTTCATGATTCAGATTGAGCATGAAATTTTAAGCAACTTTCTAATTTACTCCTATTATCAATTTTTCTTCATGCTCTTGCTATCTTTACTTCAAAAGCAGGAATGTAAATCTTAGCAGCCAGACCATTTTAGGTTCAGCACCATGGCTAGTGCTTGCCTATTGGAGGTTTACATTTACCCACCAATAAGCATAACCCAGGTTCTCAACCAAAAATGGGCTGGCTCCTATGCATCACATTCCTGCTTTTTTTTTTTATTACACATTTTTATAGAGGTTCAAGGCATACATATAAACTCTATAACGATAAACACAAAACATGTGAATATAACAATTTTCAAAAATACCGTATTTGCATAGAAAAATATTTGCCTCTCAGACTGTATACTCAGTATTAAATGAGGCCACTTTTGGACCTCTCAGTATAATGGGTTTTAGAGAGGTATATAAGGTAGTACTGATCAGATGGAGACCACTTTTGGGTCACAGATGGTGAACCTCATTTTACTTTGTTTTCTAACCGAGATATATGTAACTCAAAGAGATATATAAGAGTCAGTAAACAGTCTAACTCATGGCATACTGACAGATGCACAATAAATAATTATGCTCTGGGATAATAAATGGAGAATATATGGAGGAACGGTGGAAGTCTGAATAAGTGCTATCGGAACTAATACAAAGACCTCTTAAGGCAGGATCTTGTGTATATGTTAAATAGCCTGAGGGATGTTAAGAACTTTATGGAGATGTGTTCTGTTGTCTAAGCTTTTCCACACCCTACTTATGTTAAATACATACTGCTATCTGGAGGTCCCCAAATAAAAATAAGAAATAAGCATTCCCTCTTGGGGCGTTTAAAAAAAATAAAATTCACTGGCAGGTGAGTTTCGGGGAAAAGATGATACTCATAGGGCTCTTAAAAATATACCAAATACACATGAGACTGTAACTTGCATACTGGAGCAGGCCTAGCAGGCAGACAACAAAACCCCTTAACAGCTATGGTATAAGACAGGTCCCGTTCCTATTACCTAAATAGCCTCCTCCATACGCACATTTATATTATTGCAGTATATAAAAATGAATAAATGGGTTGTATATGAAGCAGTGATTAATAAACAACACTGACAGCTATATGGTTGCAGCTTATCTGGTTAGAGAGCGTATATTTCAATATTCTCCATATAGTGGAGCCAATTGATAGAGGTTTTAATTAACCTTGTCAGTTAGCTTGTGGGAGAATGAGATTAGTAAGCATATGCATGTCATATGTAACAAAGAATTAGTGCTATAAGATATACTTGCTAAATGATGACTATTAAAGGGGTCCCCATCTACCCCTCTACATTACTATAGTGTATATTGGTAGACAACCAGGTTTCATATAATGAAGGGATTAATTAGCATCACAATTGGAGGTAAGAACATTACCAATGGAGACATCATGATCGGACAGTTAATGAGACCTTACCATACTCCAGTACACATCGCTTAGGGGCTACATATATATGCAATTTTCTAAAATGTCCCAAACTTGAACAAAAGAGTTATATAACAAAAAACCATGTCTGTTGGTTATCGGATCGTCATCAAGCGGCCGCTGCAAAGTGGGGAACTGGGGCACAGAGTGGGAAACTCCAACATGTACAGAGTTCATCACGTTGGTGAAGGAGAGTGCAGACATCACCCCACACCAGTTTTTCTCTGTGACCAGCACAAACCTATCGATCCCCGACGGGACCGGGGAGCAGGACAACCATCTCTTAAAACACCTGACATTGTAAGTCCAATCACGGGGCACATCATGGTGCCGGCCTTAGTCTCAGCAGTCTCAGAGGCATTGCAGCCTAAGTCACTCTCAATGGTGCAGCGGTAAGTATCTGTAGGTTCAGTGGCTTCCTCGATCGCTGGGTGGGAGGTGGCGTATTTACCCCAAGGTTTCTTAGGAGCTCGGGCCGTCTCTCTGGCAGTTGGGTGCTTGGGGTCCTGTTGAATGTGGGTGTCCTTAGTGTTATTTTCTTTAGCAGACATTAAACCAGTAGGCAGACATTCCCTTTTATGTTCCACTATAGTTGTGTTAGTAACAGGTGCGGTACAACTCAGGATTGTCTTTGTCTCATTCTCCTCGGCTGAATCAGAGATGGCAGGGTCTATTCCCAGTGAAGATCTTTGCGGTAGAAGGTCTGAAGGCAAACTAGTTATCTCTTCCTCATTACCACTTGTCTGTGCCACACCAGCAGGTATAGCGTATGAGATCTCGTGGGTGACCGATTTTATAGGTTTGAATAGGTCTTCTTCCAGTTGGGTAAGATGATATAGCAATAAATTCTCCAGTACTTGAAGAATTTGCATCTCCATTTTTACTGTAGCGATTAGCAGTGTCCAAGCACTGTATACCCGGCTTACAAGATACCGGGGGGGGGGGGGTGTTGACCGCCTCTCAGTGAAGTGCCTGCCTTAGGCCTCAACCCTCTAGATCGGTGAGCAAAGGTAGAATTACTTATTGTACCATATTAAGAGGATCGGTTTGAGTTGCTGGTTCTAAATATCTACAAAATGTTATTAGATGGTCAACTATATCACTGATAATAGGCAGATTATCTGTGATCTACTCAGAGCTACCGATATTGCAACCATTTAGGTTGCTGCCCAGAGACACGCCCCCACATTCCTGCTTTTTAAATAAAGATAGCAAGAGAATGAAGAAAAATTGATAATAGGAGTAGATTAGAAAGTTGCTTAAAATGGCATGCTCTCTCTGAATCATGAAAGAAAAAAATTGGGTTTAGTGTCCCTTTAAATACCTTCCCCACTTCCTCATAACCCCAGTCATTCGTCACAGGAGGTTGGCAAATAAGTGTTAGACGATTTCAGAGTAGTCTCGTATGGAGGGTAGTACTCTTCTAGATGGGACTGGAGTTTTAAGTAGTCCTGTCAGCCTCTCAGTGAGAGCATGGATGAAAGTTAGAGTCCGGAGATGCACAGAGAGTCTTTTTGTGAAACCATCCCGACTCATATTAACAGCTCCATAGGCAATCAGAGTTGACGAGTTTCACTGCCTGCTTTCTTCACTCAAGTCCATGTCAGAAGCGATGCTACTATCTGTCACACTTGTAGGGCCGTGTTCCTGTTCCATGATGTAGATTCTGGTAAGATCGTTTCATATTTTATATATGTATGATAACGCAAGAAGACAGGGTCACAGTGTGACTCCTTTTATCTGTATAGAATCAAGAGTTAATATCTCCTTAGGGAGATTATTGAACAGGAGGGAATATTCTTATATGTTTATTTGATTTTATGTGTGAGATGTTATGGGCTCATAGGCTGTTATGGAATATACAGGTTTCACTTTCACTTTGAGAGCCATGCAGCTTACAAGCTTGCCGCGCTTTCTCATAGCAGGGACGGTCCTGCATTGTGCGCCATGTGATTAATTCCCTTTTTCCTGACCGGGTGTTTATCAGAGAGGAGTCATAAATCTCTGTACTGTCTGGGTCATAGGAGGTGGTGAGTGCCCCAGTCATTGGGGTATAAGGTTGCCATTTTTTTTTATTAAAATAAGATATTTTATTTCTCTAGTTCTCCGGTTATTGCACTAGCGATGGAGGAATCTGTTACTTTAGAGGGCACTTCCTCTATTCCTAATGAGTAATTCCTGTTTATATGGTGAGGAGGCCTTAGTTCCGCCCTCTCAATTATGTTCCATATGCCTTGATAATATCAAATAAATATAAATATGTAAAGAACAGCGCCAGGTATTTAATCTTAAAACTCCCTCACAAGTAATCTTCCCTATGATTACCGTTTAATTATATGCAAATAACAGAACAAATTGTAGTTTGGGAGCACTAAAAGCTAAATAAGAGACTGATATACAATTTAACAGAAATAAATTTATTTTAAAAAATATAAATAAAATGTAAATAAAAACAGATCGTGGGACGTCTCCCTTTTTATGAAAATGTACAATTATGAAAAAGAACACTCTAATATATTTTCTTAAAATTCCACCTTAATATATTTTCTTAAAATTCCACCTTAAATAGGATAATAAATTCTCTTAAAATTCTACCTTAAATCGGGTAATATTTTATCTACAGTTTTGCAGCAAGACGTAAATGTTAAACACTTGACAGTATTTTGGCTTTTTTTCTCTTTAGTAGTCAACTTTGTTTTAGTTATATTGCTACTTTGTACCAAAAAGAAAAAATGTCTGTTTCGGTTTTACAGTCCAATACAGTGTTATTTTTGACTGATTCAGTTGTTACAATTTTATAGCAATGTCTCTTAGTATATTATACACTGCAATGATTGCCATGCTTGCAAGAGTTTGGTGTGTAGTTTTAATCTGTGTCTAATGGTGTCTCAGTCTTACTTACCGGTAGTGTGTTATGCCTCTCCTCCGAACTTGTACGATACAAGTGTCACCGAGATCGGAAACCTAGACCACGCTCCTGCGTGTATTGGCTTTTTTCAACTCTCACTCGGCTTGAAGTGACTCTGGCCCCTGTATTCTGGATCTTATTTTCCCGGGCAGCTTCTTGAGGCAAATGATTGCGATGCACGCTCCAGCGTGTAAATAGGAACTCGGACTTTGAAGTACAAACGGCCGTTTGCTTTAAACTTTATTTCCCTCTTCTCCTCTAGATAGGGGATAAATAGAGTCGTTGTCCAGTTCTTTAAATGTAGATAACGTCTACGTGTTTCGCCAGCAGGCTTTATCAAGACGGATAATGTTTGCTGTTAGCCCGGCAATTTAAAAAGCCCTCTTTTCATTCTGATTGGCCCATGGATATTTCCTTCTGATAGGTGTTATTCTAAAGGTGTTATTCTAAAGGTGGATTTCGTTGGTCATACTATATTTAAAATTTAGGTGGAATCTCAAATCCTTCAGCTTGTTTTAATAACATAATAATTATAGACATAAATAAAATATAAGAGACAATAAGAGAGAGATGTTGGGAATTTATTGAAACTGAAGATTGTTATTCGAGGAAAAATTTGACATCTATAATTTTTACAATAAACAGAGCTAGTTGCCTCTTGGGTTATATTGGTGGAGTGATGTGGCATACTATTCTCTGATATATAAATAGACATTGATATATTACAAGATTTATCTAATTTTATGTTTCCCCACTGTATCTCTTATTGTCTCTTATATTTTATTTATGTCTATAATTATTATGTTATTAAAACAAGCTGAAGGATTTGAGATTCCACCTAAATTTTAAATATAGTATGTTTACATCACATTTAAAAACTGTAATTATTAGTTACTTCAACTTGACATAGGAGGTTCTACAAGTAAGCAGCAAGACCTTAACATTCCACCTTATTTGACCAACGAAATCCACCTTTAGAATAACACCTATCAGAAGGAAATATCCATGGACCAATCAGAATGAAAAAAGGGCTTTTTAAATTGCCGGGCTAACAGCAAACATTATCCGTCTTGATAAAGCCTGCTGGCGAAACGCGTAGACGTTATCTACATTTTAAAGAACTGGACAACAACTCTATTTATCCCCTATCTAGAGGAGCGGAGGGAAATAAAGTTTAAAGCAAACGGCCGTTTGTACTTCAAAGTCCGAGTTCCTATTTACACGCTGGAGCGTGCATCGCAATCATTTGCCTCAAGAAGCTGCCCGGGAAAATAAGATCCAGAATACAGGGGCCAGAGTCACTTCAAGCTGAGAGAGAGGGGAAAAAAAACCATACACGCAGGAGCGTGGTCTAGGTTTCCGATCTCGATGACACTTGTATCGTACAAGTTCGGAGGAGAGGCATAACACACTACCGGTAAGAAAGACCGAGACACCATTAGACACAGATGTGTCAGAAGACCCGGTAAGCCCTTCTAAAATTAAAACTACACACCGAACTCTTGCAAGCACGGCTATCATTGCAGTGTATAATATACTAAGAGACATTGCTATAAAATTGTAACAACTGAATCAGTTAAAGATAACACTGTATTGGACTGTAAAACCGAAAGACATTCTTTCTTTTTGGTACAAAGTAGCAATATAACTAAAACAAAGTGGACTACTAAAGAGAAAAAAAGCCAAAATACTGTCAAGTGTTTAACATTTATGTCTTGCTGCAAAACTGTAGATAAAATATTACCCGATTTAAGGTAGAATTTTAAGAGACTTTATTATCCTATTTAAGGTGGAATTTTAAGAAAATATATTAAGGTGGAATTTTAAGAAAATATATTAGAGTGTTCTTTTTCATAATTGTACATTTTCATAAAAAGGGAGACGTCCCACGATCTGTTTTTATTTACATTTTATTTATATTTTTTAAAATAAATGTATTTCTGTTAAATTGTATATCAGTCTCCAGACTATCTTATTTAGCTTTTAGCGCTCCCAAACTACAATGTGATAATATCAAACATGTTTGATATCACGGAGCCGTCCACCTCTGAGGAGTTGTCATCCAGTGAGGTGCGTACCCAACATTCTTATATCTCTACACATGAAGTTTTTCCGTAGCATTGCTGATCCTCCATCTGGAGGGGGCCTTTTTTCACCAGAAGTTACTGCACAGTTCAGACGGCAGTGTCTGTGGTCTTTAATGCTTTACCTCGCCCTGCTAAGCGCAAGTGAAATGTTACATATTGCACTCCTTCCCAGTGTACATCAGATAATTTATTGGATTTACCTGAGGGTTATACGAGGATGAACTTCTAAGACTTCAGAGTATGAATATTCTGGGTCGGAGTCTGCTGCCTCTAAACCTCCGGCTGCGGTGGAACTAGAATTTAGTTTAGGAATTTGCGCTTTCTTCTAAAGGAAGTTTTTGGCGAATTCAGAGGTTCCAGGAGGTCAAATTGCCTGATGAACCTTTAATTCCTAAATTGGATAGAGTTTTAGGACAGGGTGGTACCTTATCCTTCCCTGCTCCTGTTAGATGGCGAACATTATTAAGAATGAATGGAACAGGATTGGATTCCTTTCCCCCCTTTAACAAATTGTCCCGGTCCTGGACTCTCAAGGGAGTTGTGAGGTTCCGTCCCTAAATGGGATGGCGTTATCTTCACCCTTGCTAAACTTACTACTATCCCGCTTGAGGATAGTTCTTCATTTGAAGAGCCCGTGGATGAAAGATGGAAACTCTATTAAGAAAGATGTTTCAACATACAAGATATTTGTTTCAACTGGCGCCGGCTATTGCCGCGGTTACTGGAGAAACTACCTTCTGGTGTTACTCCTTATAGAATTTGATCGGGGTGGAGCATCCTCTCGACGTTACTCAGAAAAGATTTACAACCTTGAGGGTTGTTAATTCTTTTATCTGTGCTGCTATTAGGCAGTTTATTTACTTGATTGCTATGGCTTCAGCTTTTTCTGTTCAGGCCCATCGGTCTCTGGCTAAAGTCATGGTCTGCGGATATGACTTCCAAGTCTAGACTTCTTCCCTCCCTTTAAGGGAAAGATTTTGTCTGGTCCAGGTCTGGACAAGGATGCCCTCCTACTACAAGAGTATATGAACTAATCTAAGGAACGATTTTCGTTCTTTTCGTTCTGATAAAGCCCATGTCAGCAGTTTTCCGCTAAGCCAGAGCAAACCAAGAGCTCTTGGAAGCCAACTCAGTCCTGGAATAAATCCAAGCAGAGCAAGAAGCCTGCCGAGTCTACGTCAGCATGAATGGGTGGTCCCCGGTCCTCTTCTGGATCGTGTAGGGGCCAGTATGTCACTCTTTTTAGTCACTTGGTTCAAGGACATGCAGGATCCATGGGTCCTGGAGGTCATTGCTCAAGGTTACAAGATAGGCTTAAGTCTCAGCCACCCGGGATCTGTCCTCTAGGAGTTATTGTCCCGGTGCCTATCGCAGTGAGAGGTTTGGGATACTATTCAAACCTTTTCGTGGTCCCTAAGAAGGAGGAAACTTTCCGTTCGATTCTGGACCTAAAGTGCTTAAGCAGGTTTTTAAATGTCCCCTCATTTAAGATGGAGACAATAAGGTCCATTCTTCCCCTTGTTTGAGAGGGGTAGCTCATGACCACGATAGATCTGAAGGATGCTCCCTTCTTGTACCAATCCTCAAGGACCACTTCCAGTTCCTAAGGTCTGCATTCCGGTACCAGCACTTCCAGTTTATTGACCTTCCATTTGGTCTAGCTAAAGACATTTTTCGAAGAGTGGACCATTTGGAATATCTCCTCTGTCTTCTTCGATCCCATGGATGGCAGATAATCTAGAGAGAGTTCTCTTGTATCAAGTACCAAGGTAGAATTCTCGGGTAATATAATAGTCTCCATAGACATGAGAATATTTCTAACAGACCAGAGACATTGCAAGCTAGCTTCAACATGTCTTGCCCTCCAGATCTCCTTAAGGCCATCTGTGGCTCGGTGTATGGAGGTGATTGGTCTCATGGTGTCCAGCTTGGACATCATTTTCTTTGCCAGGTTTCATCTCAGACTGTTGCAACTGTGTATGCGGAACTAGTCTTTTCTTTGCCAGGTTTCACCTCAGACTGTTGCAACTTTGCATGCTGAACTAGTGGAACAGCGATCATTCGGATCTGTCTCAACAGATTTCTCTGGACAACCAATCGGGAAAATCGCTCTCTTGGTGGTTTTGTCCGGATCACTTGTCCTGAGGGACGTCCGTCTCAAGACCATCCTGGGTGATTGTGACTACGGTTGCAAATCTGTTAGGATGGGGAGCTGTTTGGGGTGCCAGGAAGGCACAGGACATCTGGTCTCAGGAGGTATAGCTCACTCCTGATCTCATTTTGGATCTTCGGGCAATTAATCAGATCCAATCAAACAATATATCCTCGGTGGCTTACATCAACCATCAGGGGGGGATGGGACGAGAAGCTCCCTAGTTTTGAGGGAAGTATCTCGGATTCTGCTGTGGGGGAGACCCGCATTTGTTCGCTGTCAGCAATCCACATTCCAGGTGTGGACAACTGGGAAGCGGATTCCTCAGCAGACAATCCTTTCATCCGGAAGAATGGTCTCTTCATCCTGAGTGTTTGCAGAGATTTCCAAGAGGAAGATCTTATAACGTCTTAATACCAAGCTACCCAGATGGGGGTCGAGGTACAGGGATCCTCAGGCGGAGCTAACAGATGCATTAGCGGTGCCTTGGAGGTTCAATCCAATTTATCCTTTCTGACCGTTACCACTACTTCCTAGTGTAGTGGCTCGAGTCAAGCAGGCATCAGTGATACTGACTGCTCTGTCTCAGCCGTGAAGGATACGGTTCACGGATCTAGTGGGGATGTCATCTCCTCCGTGGAAGTTAACTTGTCGCAGGGATCTGCTGACCAAGGTCTCTGTTCATCAGAGCCCTTGACTGCGTGGAGATTGAATGCTTAGTCCTATCCAAGAGAAGGTTTTCTGAGAGAGTTATTTTTACTCTTATTCAAGCTGGTTGCTCATTGCATCTATCATAAGGTGTGGAGGACCTACTTATTATTTTCTCCAGGAGGAACTGCACTTTTCTGCAAGTCCCCTGAAGGGACAGTTTTCGGCCATGTCTGTGTTACTGCACAAGAGGTTTGCAGAGCTTTCAGATGTGCAGCCATTTGTTAAGGCTCTGCTGGGATCAGACCTGTGTTTAGATCTAAGGCTTCTCGAAGTTTAAAACTTGTTCTTAAGGTTTTGCCACGGGCTCTGTTGGAGCCTATGCATGGAGTAGACATAAAATTGTTGTCTTGGAAGGTTCCTTTTCTACTGGTTATTGCTTCTGCGTGCAGAGTATCTGTGACTGCTGCCGTGCAATGTGTCCCTCCTTATCTGCCTTTTCATGCTGATAAGGCAGTTCTACGAACCAAGTAAGGTTTCTTCCTAAGGTTGTGTCAATTTGCAGCATCAATCAAGAGATTGTGGTTCCTTTCTTATGTTCTAATCCTTCTTCATCGAAGGAAAGTTCACAAAGTATTTCTGTATGTGGTTTGTGCCTTGAAGTTCTATCTTCAGGCCACAAAGGAATTTAGACAAACCTCTTGTCATGAGATGCAGGACACATGCAGGACAAAGCAAGGATGGTACAACTCTATTTTATTGTAGAGCATGGGAACATACATCTGGTAGCATTGATCTCACTAACTAACTGCAACACAAACTGACCTAAGCCCCGCCCCCAATCTGGTGACATAACTTCCCACTCTCATCACATATTTCCCCTTTTCAAAGGACAAAGCATACAATTTTTTTTTCATTTGAATATAACAAATAACAAGGTATACAACAACAGTTTTGTATAGTATATAACAAATAAGTTACAGAAAATATAAACAACATGAATTACATCCTGACTTGAACATCGGGGTAGACTACCCTAGTCCACAGTGACCATGGGATTATTCTGCCCATACTTTCGGTCACTGTTCTAATTAAAGTTAATCCCGATATTGGGCCGTAAGTTTCACCACTCTTCCGCTTGATGTAACTCTACATGAACTGTCCTCTGATACAGAAGAAGGAGATTGAGAGTCCGCTGGAGGCAAAGACATATCCCCGTTGTGATCTTGCTGAGGGGAAGGCACCCCTTTTTGAAACAGGGGATCCCACCGGCAGTGGTACTGAGGCATCCAGTTCCAAACTCTCAGGTACAGGCTGAAGATGTTTTCGGTTACGCCGTGTAACTGTCCCTCCATCAGTAAGAACTACATAAGATCTTGGTTCTGGAGAACGTCCAATTACCGTAGCAGAAGTCTTCCATTTCTTCTCATCATCCAGTTTAATTCTGACACTTTGCCCCGCATTCAGCTCCTGCAATAGAATGTCTCCTTTCATAGAAGAATCGATAGCCCCTTTTTGCCTCTTCATCCCTCCTAAGGACTTCATCCCAAGGAATAGAGCTAGTTGGCTGGAAGACACCCACAGAGGGTAAGGTGGTGCGAATCTGGCGTCCTAGCAACAGCTGTGCCGGGCTAAACCCTTTGGCTTGAATGGGAGTCACCCTATAGGACAAGAGGGCCATGTACGGCTCAGATTGCTTCAAAATGAATGTTGTTGTTGGAACTGCCCTTTCAGCCATTCCGTTGGCCTGCGGGTAATGTGGACTTGACGTGTAATGTATAAAATCATATTCCCTGCTGAAAGAACTGAACTCTGTGGAAGCGAACTGCATTCTGTTATCACTCACCAGCTCCATTGGTATGCCCCACCAGCCGAACAAGCTCTTGAGACGAGTGATAATGGCTTGACTTGTGATTTTGTTCAAAGGTGCAATTTCCAAATACCTGGAATAGTAGTCGATCATGACTAAGAACTTTTTTTTGTGCAGCTCACACAAATCAGCAGCTATTTTCTGCCATGGGGCTGCAGGCAGCGGAGTAGAAATCAAAGGCTCCCTTCTCTGAGTAGGCCGGCGTTCCCGGCAAAAGGCACATTTAGACACATCGCTTGCAATGTCGGAACTGATTCCAGGCCACCATACAGCCGTAGCTGCCCTTTCTCTGCACTTTGTAATGCCTAAGTGGCCATCGTGAATCCTGTTTAATATCTCCTGCCGCATGCTAACAGGAATGACAATGCGGTCCTGAAACAGCACCAACCCATCCAGCTACGTGAGCTGCGACCTTTCTGACTGGTAAGAATTTAAAGACATCCAGGCTGCCCGACTCTCGGGCCAACCTTCTTTTATGTACTTTATAACTTCTTGAAGGTCTGTATCTAAATATGTCTCTTTCTATATTTGTTCTAGCTTCCCTGAAGAAATGGATTTGGAGGCCAGAACTGAATCTACATACACTTTCACATCTGATTCCGTTGAAGACTCTTCAGCCTGGATAGTGTATCTGCCACAACCAGTTGTTTCCCCGGCACATGCACTGCCTGAACGTTGAATCTGAGCAGCCTCATTAGAAGTCTCTGGCATCTTAGGGGTGTTTTGTCAATATCATAGGAATTGATTAGAGGGACTAGAGGTTTATGATCAGTCTCCAGACTAAATTTCTCTAAACCCACTAGGTAATGCTGAAAGCACTCACAGGCCCAAACTGCAGCCAGGCACTCTTTCTCAATTTGGGCGTAATTTGACTCAGCAGCCGTCAGTGTACGGGAACAGTAGGTGATGGGCTGTAGTTCGTTTTCATTCAGCTGCAGGAGGGCGGCCCCTAACCCATAACTGCTCGCATCAGCACTAACCACAGTCTTTTTGGAAGGGTCGTAGAACCCCAACACTGGGGCAGACCCCAGCAGGGACTTGACCTGCATAAAAGATTCTTACTGTGAAGGTCCCCAGACCCAGGCAACATCTTTCTTTAGTAACTCTGTGATAGGGTGTAGTATTGTGGATAAATCTGAAAGGAACCTGCCCACATAATTTACAAGGCCCAATATTTGTCTCAGCTCATGTACATCAGAAGGATTTTTCATCTGTTCATTAGCACAAATTTTCTCGGGGTCTGGCTTGATGCCATCCCCATTGATGATATGCCCAAAGTAACATAACTCAGCTTTCCCAAAATGGCATTTCTCTTTGTTTAGCTTCAGCCCAGACTCTCTGATAGTCTGCAGCACACAGCTCAATCGCTGATCATGTTCCTCCAATGTAGACCCATACACTAAGATGTCGTCCATGGCGACTGTCGTGCCCACGTGGTCTCTTAGGAGAGAACTCTTTTCTCTTTGGAAGATTTCAGGAGCAGATATCCCGAAGGGGAGTCTGCAAAAACAAAACCAACCTACTGGTGTAATGAAGGTAGTCAGTTGGCGGCTCTTTGGATCTAGAGGTATCTGCCAGAAGCTGCTAGAAGCCTCCAATGTAGAGAAGAACTTCACCCCCGCCAATTTAGGAGCTATGTCTTCAAGTGTCGGCAGCACATATCTCTCTTCACTGCCTCATTCAGCCTTTTCAAGTCTACGCAGATACGTACCTTCCCGTTTTTCTTAGCCACAGGCACAATGGGGGCACACCAGTCAGTTGCTTCAACAACGTCTTCAATAACCCCCATATTCTTCATATGCAGAAGCTCCTTCTCCACTTGAGGCATGAGCGGGAACGGAATTCTACGGGGAGTGGTAATGCTGTATGGAACTGTGTCACCTTTAAGTGATATACGGACTGGGTTGCAATTCAGTAGGCCCAATTCACCAAACATATCTTCTGAGATCTCATTTACTCTGGCCACTAGGTCCAAACCACAGGCTGCTTTTCTGCTTAATAAGTTGTTAACACACTGACCTCAAATCACATGCACCCACATGGTGAATTTCCTTTGCTTTTACTCGCAGCTGGCAAGAGATTTCCCCGCACAATCAATGCGGCCACCAGGACTATGGACTTTTGTTGTAACTTTTGTCAGCTGGGGCTGTTGAGGCAGTTTTATGAACGCTGCAAGAGACATTACAGTGATGTCTGCTCCGGTGTCAATCTTAAAGGCAACTTTGGCTCCCATTACAGTAAGGGTAACCCTCCAATCATCTTCTAAACCTGGCCGTTCAACAACAGACCCCACAAAGGACACTTCTTGACCCTCCTGGTTGCTACCCACCTGCATCTCAATATATTCAGTCTTACACATCACTTCAAAATGGCCCATCCTGTTACATTTTCTACATCTTTTGTCTTTAGCAGGGCATATGACACTCTGATCATTATTATTATTATCAGTTATTTGTAGAGCGCCAACAGATTCTGCAGCGCTATAAACAAATGCGGAGTACATCAAAACAATTATAGGGATCAAATGGGTAGAGAGCCCTGCCAAGAGTTGCATTGTTGTAGTCAGCTCTTAAGAAGGTGATCTACAAAAAGCTGGACTCTTAGTCTTACATGCTAAGGGGGTTCAGGGGATAGCAATGGAGGAGAGGAACTGGTATAAAGAAAGGTTAGCATAGGTTGTATGCATCCCTGAGCAGTAGAGTCTTTAGGGAGCACTTGAAGCTTTTAAAACTAGGAGAGAGTCTTGTGGAGCGAGGCAGAGTTCCACAAGATGGGAGCCAGTCTGGAGAAGTCCTGTAAACGGGAGTGTGATGAGGTGACAAGAGAGGAGGAGAGTAGGAGGTTGCGAGCAGAGTGAAGGGGATGGGAGGGAGAGTATCTGGAGACAAGGTCTGAGATATAGGGGGAAGCAGTGCAGTTGAGGGCTTTGTATGTCAGAATGAGAATTTTGTGTTTGATCCTAGAGGCAAGAGGAAGCCAGTGAAGGGATTGGCAGAGAGGTGCAGCAGATGAAGAGCGACGTGTAAGGAAGATGAGTCTGGCAGAGGCATTCATTATGGATTGTAAAGGAGCTAGGCGGCCGGTGGGGAGACCAGAGAGGACAGAGTTGCAGTAATCGAGGCGGGAAAGAAGGAGAGAGTGGATTAAAATCTTAGTTGTGTCTTGTGTAAGGAAGTGTCTAATTTTAGAGATGTTTTTAAGGTGGAAGCGGCAGGCTTTAGCCAATGACTGAATGTGAGGAATGAAAGAAAGATCTGAGTCAAATGTGACCCCGAGACATCGGGCATGCGCGGTAGGGGTAATGATGGAGTTGTCGACAGTTAGAGAGATTGGGGGTGGAGAGTTTAGAAGAAGGGGGGAAAATAAGGAGCTCAGTTTTGTAGAGATGTAGCTTGAGGTAGTGAGAGGACATCCAGTTAGAGATGTGAGAGACACAGTGACACGGGTTAGCAAGGAAGGAGATAGGTCTGGTGCAGAGAAGTAGATTCGGGTGTTGTCGGCATACAAATGATATTGTAAACCGTGGGACTTTATTAGGGAACCTAGTGATGACGTGTAAATTGAGAAGAGAAGGGGACCAAGGACAGAGCCTTGCCGTACTCTGACAGAAAGTGGTGACGGGGCAGAGGAGGCCCAAGAGAAGACTACACTAAAGGTACGGTTTGACAGGTAGGAAGAGAGCCACGAGAGGGCTGTGTCACAGATGCCGAAGGATTGGAGGGTTTGGAGCAAAAGAGGGTGGTCAACAGTGTCAAAGGCTGCGGACAGATCAAGGAAGATAAGCAGATAGAAGTGGCCTTTTGATTTTGCTGTAAGTAGGCTGTTGGTAACCTTAACAATTGCTGTCTCTGTGGAGTGATGGGGATGAAATCCAGATTGCAATGGGTCAAGGAGAGAGTTTATTGTAAGGAAATGGGATAGGCGTGCATAAGCTAGTTTTTCGAGAAGCTTTGATGCAAGAAGGAGGAGGGAAATAGGGCGGTAGTTGGATGGAGAGGTAGGATCAAGGGAAGGTTTTTTGAGGATAGGTGTGACCAGTGCATGTTTCAGCGATGAGGGAAATATACTGGTGCTGAGGGAGAGGTTGAAAGTGTGTGTGAGTATAGGGGTAAGGGTGGCAGAGAGGGAGGGGAGTAGTTGTGAGGGGATAGGGTCAAGGGGACAGGTAGTGAGGTGAGAGCGCAGTATAAGTGCCGAAACATCTTCCTCAGTAACAGGGGAGAATTAGCTAAGTTTAAGGTTATGTGGGTTGTGGTTGATTGAAAGCATTTGAAGGGGTGAGAGAATGGAATTACGTTGAGGGCTGATTTCATTTCTGATGGAGTTGAATTTGTTAGTGAAGTGTTTGGCAAAGTCTTGAGTTGAGAGAGAAGTTGTATTAGGAGGTGGGGGAGGGCGGAGAAGAGTATTGAAAGTGGAGAACAAACGTTTTGGGTTTGAAGAAAGATTAGAGATAAGAGTAGAGAAGTAGCGTTGCTTATGGAAATTAAGGGCAATGTAGTAGGAGTTCAAGATAAAATTGTAATGTTGAAAATCAGCTGAACTCCTAGATTTTCTCCAGTGCTGCTCAGCAGTACAGGAACATCTGCATAGGTATCGTGTCAGAGGAGTATGCCAGGGCTGAGGATGAGTGTTTGATTTCCGAGCTATGGTAAGAGGGGCCAGATTGTCAAGGACGGATGTAAGGGTGGAATTATAGTGGCAGATAGATTGTTCAGGGAAGGAAAAGGAGGAGAAGGATGAGAGGAGAGGTTTGAGGGAATTAGAAAGCTGTTGTTGATCTAATGACATAATGCTTCTGTGAAGTTTGGTGTGAGGAGCAGAAGGAGGGAGAGTTGTAGGGAGGGCTGATATGTTGCAAGTAAGGAGATGGTGGTCAGAAAGAGGAAAGGGGAGTTTGTGAAGTTTGAGAGAGTGCATCGATAGCTAAAGATCAGGTCAAGGGAGTGTCCATCTTTGTGAGTGGGAGAATCAGTCCATTGTGACAAACCGAAAGAGGAAGTGAGTTGCATTATTTGTTTTGCAGAGAAGGCAGTGGTATTGTCAAGAGGGATGTTGAAGTCACCAAGAATGAGGGAAGGGGTGTCTGAGGAAAGGAAATAAGGTAGCCAGGCAGCCAAGTGATCTAGAAATTGAGTTGAGGAGCCAGGAGGACGGTATATGACTGCAACACGTATAGAAAGAGGAGAGAATAAGCTAATCATGTGGGTTTCGAATGAGGAAAATGTGAGGGAAGAGATGGGATGTATTTGTTGAAAGGTGCAACGAGAGGAAAGTAAAATACCTACACCACCTCCTTGTCTATTACCAGACCTAGGAGTGTGGCTGAAGTGGAGACCCCCATGTGACAGAGCAGCAGTGGATGCTGTGTCTAGGGGAGAGAGCCAGGTTTCTGTTAGGGCCAGAAGGTTGAGGGAGTGGGAGATAAAGAGGTCATGTATAGAAGTGAGTTTGTTGCAAACAGAGCGAGAGTTTCAGAGTGCAAAAGTGAAAGGGGTAGTGGCTTTTGATGCAAGAGGAATGTGATTAAGGTTGTCAGAGTTTTGTTTTTTGAGTCTGTGGGATGGTACACATGGATGAGCACGACTAGGCAGTTGTTGGGGACCAGGATTAGGGGAGATGTCACCAGCAGTTAGTAAAAGCAAGAGGGAGAGTGACATGAGATGAGATACAGATGTGCATTGGGCATGCTGTGCCCATCCACTTCTGGGTCTATCTGTTGCCCTAGGTCTACCGCTCACACTGTGCCTTTCACTGGCAGCTCTCCTGAACTGCTGCACTTCATCCACAATACTCTCAGACCTCAGATCAGCACTTTGCTTTTTCACCAGTTCACTCTGGCGGGCCATCCTAATAGCACCATCTAATGTTAAATCAGACTCTAAATGTAGCTTTAGTGAGCACGCTTGTGAAAACAAGCCCTCTCATGAATCACATTTCTTTTGGGCACAAAGTGGGCACTGAGTTTATTCATAACTATTTCAAAGTCAAATTCTTCCCCTTCTTGGAAAGTAAAAGCATTGAACACTGGCTCCACATCTTTCCCCATAGAGTATAAAAGAGAATGAACTTGTACTTCACCACTCTCCTTGTCCAGCTTGGAAGCAATCCTGAAGTGTTGAAACGGCTGACGCCATGTGGACCAAGCTTCAGTGGACCAAGCTTTGTCGTCGATCAGGAAACAGAAGCGCAGGCAAGAACTTCTGACACCATGTCATGAGATGCAGGACACATGCAGGACACAGCAAGGATGGTACAACTCTATTTTATTGTAGAGCATGGGAACATACATCTGGTAGCATTGATCTCACTAACTAAGACACAGACAAACTGACCTAAGCCCCTCCCTCAATCTGGTGACATCAATTCCCACTCTAATCACACCTCTTTCTTTGTTCGTTCTCTTTTCCGGGAAGGGTAGAGGTCAAAGGGCCTCTTCGACTTCCTTATCTTTTTGTCCGAGGAGTCCCAACCGTTTAGCATAGAAACAGCGGGACATAAGCCTCCTCTGAAGATTACTGCTCATTCTATGAGAGCAGTGGTTCCCTCTTGGGTCTTCAAAAATGAGGCCTCTGTGGATCAGATTTGTAAGGCAGCTATCTGGTTCTCCTTACATACTTTTTCCAAAATGTTACAAGTTTGATGTTTTTTGCTTCTGCTGAAGCAGCCTTCGGGAGAAAGGATTTGCAGGCTGTGGTGCCCTCAGATTAGGGTCCGCCTCTCTTTTTTCCCTCCCGTTAGCATTCCGTGTACTCTAGAGCTTGGGTATATGTTTCCCACAAGTAAGGAATGAAGCTGTGGACTCTTCCCATATTAAGATGGAAAACATAAATTATGCTTACCTGATTATTTAATTTCCATCTGTATGGGAAGAGTCCACAGCTCCCGCACGTGTTCTCCGATGGGCGGCCCTAAATTTGAAAATTTTTCTTCTGGCACCTTTTTCACCCCGATATTTCTCCTAATGTTCCTTGTTCCCTTGGCAGAATGACTGGGGTTATGAGGAAGTGGGGGAGGTATTTAAGCCTTTGGCTGGGGTGTCTTTGCCTCCTCCTGGTGGCCAGGTTAAGTTTTTCTCACAAGTAAGGAATGCAGCTGTGGACTCTTCCCATACAGATGGAAATTAAATTATCAGGTATGCATAATTTATGTTTTTAATTTGTTTTTCACAACAGGAGACTGCTAGTTCATGTGGGCCATATAGATAGCATTGTGTTTACACCAGGGGAGTTATTTAAGAGTCAGCTCAACACAGCACTAATTGGCTAAAATGCAATTCAATAGATAATAGTCATGTGATCAGGGGGTTGTCAGAAGATGCTTAGATACAAGGTAATCACAGAGGTAAAAAGTTTATTAATATAACCATGTTGGCTGTGCAAAACTGGGGAATGGGTAATAAAGGGATTATCTATCTTTTAAAACAAAAATTCTATTGTTGACTGTCCCTTTAACTTATCAAATTGTGAAGCACCTCAGACATACCTGAGTGTCAAAGATCTGATGAGAAAGCTAACGCTAAAAAGGTTTTTTCTTAAATCTCCTTTGGGGAATTTTCCCCACAATCCACCAATACAAAGTAATGATACCTATATACATACTCAATTATGTCCAAAAACTACATTTTACCCCTTAACGAGCAAGGGCACATCCATAGATGCTTTTGAAAAAGACGTATGCAACGACATCAAAAAGCTAAGAAGAAAGAGCAACTGTAAATACAACCTTACAAACAAACAATTGGACACCATCAGGAGTTTGGAATCCAACCAGGATATAATAATCAATCCAGCTGACAAAGGTGGAAGGCTAGTAGTCCTGAACAAAGAAGACTACACAAGAGAATCACTAAGGATCCTACCAGACAACACTACCTATGAGGTCCTGGAAGGTGATCCAACTACCACATATAAAAAGGATTTGGACAGACTACTATTGGAAGCTAAAGAAGAAGGGATTCTAAATTCCAAAGAATTCCAATATCTCAATATCAATTTTCCAAAAATACCCGTTTACTATCAGCTACCGAAAATCCACAAAGATTTAAAAAACCCACCCGGAAAACCAATAATTTCAGGTATTGGATCCTTGACGAGCAATCTGTCAGCCTATATAGATAAACATCTGCAACCTTTTGTGAAAACTCTACCATCTTCCCTTAGAGATTCCACTGAAGTATTAAACACTTTGAACAAAATAACATGGAAAAAGGAATATATTTGGGCAACGTGTGATGTAACATCCCTATACACTTGCATCCCCCATGACGAGGGGCTTAAAGCAGTTGAATATTTCTTAGATAAAGATCACAGTATGCCCACACTACAGAAAGAGTTTATCCTTAATGGAATTAATTACATACTAACCCATAACTACTTCCACTACAATGGCAGGTTTTATAATAAAAAATGTGGTACAGCGATGGGGAACAAGTTCACACCAAGCTATGCTAGCTTATACATGGGAAGGTGGGAATCCATATTTTGGGATTCCTGCCCAGCGAGTGCGGACTTGGTCCTCTATCGCAGACACATTGATGACATCTTGATGGTATGGAAAGGGAGTCTAGAAGATCTTAACCACACTTTAGATGTGATGAATAATAACATGGTAAATTTGAAATTCACTTACCATTACTCACACCATCAGATTAATTTTTTGGATCTAAAAATAGATTCCCATGAAGGAGTAATTAACACCTCCACATTTTTCAAACCAGTGGACTGTAGTAATTACATCCATCAAAAAAGCTGCCATCATAAGAATTGGATTAGTAATTTTCCAAAAGGAAAACTCATGAGGGTTAAGAAAAATTGTTTCCAACCAGGTGAATGGCATCTTCAATCCAAAATACTTGTGGATCGGTTTAAAGAAAGAGGCTACAGCACAGATGTGGTTAATAATGCCATTGAAGAAGTCGATAAGATTGATGGAAGTACTTTACTCAACAATAAAGCTAAAGATACGTCTGGTACTCAACCATATATAGATGTTCCATTCATCACAGAGTATAGTCAAGACAAACATAAGATTGAACGAATTATAAAGAGGCACTGGAACATCCTTAAAGAAGACAATATCATAGGAGAAAAGCTGAGCAATAAACCGCATTTCATAAACAAAAAAACAAAAAATCTTGAAACTATTTTGGCCCCTACTGTACACTCAAAGGTTTTTTCCCATGCCATAAGTGCAAGGCATGCAAACATGGCCGAAAGAAGGACTTCTTTGAATAATTTATTACCAAAGAAAAGTTTAAAGTTAACCAAATGATTCGTTGTAAAGACAAAGGAGTAATATATCTATTGGAATGTCCCTGTGGGCTCCAATATGTATGTCAGACAAGCAGATTTCTCAAAGACCGTATCAGGGAACACCTCCTAAAAATAGAAGGAATGCAGATGATGTACCTCTATATAAACATTTTAAAGAGGTACATAAAGGAGATACCAAAACCCTAAAATTTATGGGGCTACAAAAACTACAGAAAGATTGGAGAGGAGGTAACTTTGAAAAAAAGCTCCTCCACACTAAATATAAATTGATTTTTGAACTTGACAGTATCCATCCAAAAGGCTTGAATGCGGAGTTTGAAATTGCACATCTATTGTAGTTCCCCCTAGAACCATAAAGTCTTATGTCAATATGTTTGAGCCTCTACCTGTCTTTGCTCTAGGGTATTTTTGTATGTCCCTCAGCCATTTCGAAGTTTACAGGTGTAATCTACATAAACAGATCAGAAAAATACACTCAAATATGATATTTGAAATCTACACCCCCAGTAGTACCACTGTATTCCATCTACGCATATACTACATCTATATCATATAAAATATAAGTGTACTAATGTTATTTTAGCCACACTATCTTCACATAGTAATACTGATGGCCTAAGATGTTTTTTTAACTTCCATCTTTGGATGTTTCTGATGTTTCTGTACTTTCATAAAATTTCCTGTATCTTTATAGAATTCTCTGTATTTTATACGGAATAGATTCATCCATCCTAATGTTATTTTTCAATATTTCTATATATATTTTAATAAATAACCTTTTTTATTTATTAATGTGTCTCACCGACTCGGGCTGTTTCTATATTGCTTTTATATTGTGCTTTTATATTGTGATTCTATATTGTGTTTTTATAATGTAATTTTTATATATCCTACTGTCTATTTTAAATATAACACACCTTTAATGTATTTAATTGGTTGCTTCTACCATATGTTTCTAACACAAAATGTGTTCACTATGTATACGTTGTGTTTGCAATATTCCTATGTGGGATTTCTATATAATTCTTTATATAATTATTTTTATATGACATAAACCTTTATACTTGTGTTTTATCTCGTGCAGGAATAATTGCTCTTACCTCCTAAATGTATCTAACAAAACTCATTTGCCAGATGCAGGTTACGTCTCTTTCATAGTGGCAACATGACTAATTGCTTTTGACCAATGATACCATCACTATTAATCATAACGATAAGTCCATCTCCTTATTCATATGTATTGATTACTGAATAAGCGCCAGTTGAAACCCCTCCCCCCCAATTCATGTACGAAAGTCATTGTCCTCCGCAACCACTTGCCATACTCCGTAAGAAACTATTCATTATATATTTTCATAAACGGAGCAAAACTCCTAATACTAACTGTGCTTATGTCATTCATTTTCTTGCTACTGATATCGATAATGTTTGTCTTTTTCTCCCTTTACTCATATATAAATAACATCTCTTTAGCTTTTCTGAATTATTAAAGCGGAAAAGCATATGGGCACTCATTTGAAACATTTTTTTGTTTCTGATGCTAGCACGATCACATTAAGCTGACTACGCAAATACCCAATTTCAAAATGACAGAATGAACTTCAACTACACACCTACATATAGGTAACCATATATAAGACGTTACGTCACTACAACACGCCCCTTACCTGTGATAGGTCACACAAGCATTTAAATATTTTCCATTCAACTAAAGCTGGTATAGTCTTGATAAAGGCCTCGCTGTAGGCTGAAACGCGTAGACATCCATTGCTAATTGACATACCAGCCAGAGTAACTGTTTAATACGGTGAGCACATTTCTAACCTCAGAACTTGTTTTTTGATCTCTTTTGTGCAGTATTTTTTTTTTCCCTTTCTTTACAGGTTCCAACTACCACCTATCTTTTCTCGGATCCTCACACCTAGAAATATGCTGGATTTTACCTTTATTTATTTTTCCTACCGGACTTTATTATTATTTTTTCTACCAGCCTCCTTTATTTTTTCTACCAGCCTAGGGACTTTATGCTACTCTTTTTTTTTTTTTTTTTGTATTTGAATACCTATCAATAGGACTTTTATTACATATTTTAGTTTTTTACATTGTATTTTTTGAGGATTCGCATACTAATCATAACTCTTTAAGATTGGCCAATCATTGCTTATCTAAAGGTATTTCAGTCGTTTCCGTATCAGTCAAATTGTGCAAATTGTATTTACATTTTGTAATAATAAGGCACATCTATTAAAAATCTGTTTCATTGTACTTGTACCCTGAAAAACTAAGCGCTATTAGATCGGTTTTAAATCAATATAATTCACTAAAAACATTTTCTTTTAGCTTATTAAATATATATTTTTTCTTGATTTGCAAGTTTGTTTTCCGCTTTTTGTGTAGGTTACACCCACACCTTGGTATTAAAGTTCTGTGTAGGTTACACCCACACGTTGGTATTAAAGTTCTGTGTAGGTTACACCCACACCTTGGTATTAAAGTCTAGTCACTTTTTATATTTGTTTTATTTCACTTTATTATTTAGATGTCAAATTCCACTGTACCTTAAGTTATTCCCTTCTATGCTTTTACTGTATTCTTTTAACACAACCTAAGCAGTGTATCACATAGGGAATATTATTAATGTATACACATATCCAATAAGGATATCCACTTACTTTCTTTTATATATATGTATCACAGTCACATTTTTTGCAACACTGACTTATAAGTTATATCATAAGCTCTTCTAATCTACAAACTATAGTCACACACACTGCAATATCTGTTGCAAACACTGTCCCACAAGTTATATATTATTTCACGTGTACCACCTACATTCTAATCATAATTGTTCTTTGGCAGTTTCATCCCTCACTCAAGTAATAATGTTTCTGCACTGCCGATCCTTGCAAACTGCATAGAGAGTATATTTCTTGTCCAGCAATTGTTTTAGACCCTGATAAATTTCATTTATTTGCTTTCAACAACAGGCAAACTTTTTTGCTTTGCTATATGGAAAGGTAAAAGCCACTGATCTTACCACACATCACTGGTGAAATTTTACCCCCCCCCCCCCAATATTGACATTTTTTTTTTCTTTAATCACGTCCATTTTATGTTTTTATAACAATATTGTAAGAATAAAGGGAAAGTCTATTTAAAGGGACAGTCTACACCAGAATTTTTATTATTTAAAAAGATAGATAATCCCTTTATTACCCATTCACCAGTTTTGCATAACCAACACAGTTATATTAATTTATGTTTTACCTCTGTGATTACCTTGTATCTAAGCCTCTGCAGACTGCCCTCTATCTCAGTGCTTTTGACAGACATGCAGTTTAGCCAAACAGTGCAGACTCCTAAATAACTTCACGGGAGTGAGCACAATGTTATCTATATGACACACATGAACTAGTACTGTCTAACTGTGAAAAACTTTCAAAATGCTCTGAGCTAAGAGGCGGTTTTCAACGGTTTAGAAATCAGTTTGAGCCTTCCTAGGTTTAGCTTTTAAAAAATACCACCAAGGGAACAAAGCAAATTTGATGATAAAAGTAAATTGGAAAGTTGTTTAAAATTGCATGCCCTATCTGAATCATGAAAGTTTAGTTTGACTAGACTGTCCCTTATGTTATTGTTTAAAAAGATAGATAATCCCTTTATTACCCATTTCCCAGTTTTGCATAACCAACACAGTTATATTAATATACTTTTTACCTTTATGTATCTAAGCCTCTGCAGACTGCCCCCTTATCTCATTTTTTTCTGCTTTTTACAATCTTGCATTTTAGCCAACCAGTGCTGGTTCTTTTGAAACCATTTCTCCCCATGGGAGTGAGTACAATGTTATCTATTTAGCACACACGAACTAGCACTATCTAGCTGTTGTGCAAGATTGTAAAAACAAAACATTGAGATAGGGAGTGGTCAGCAGGCAGTCTTAGAGGTTATAAAGTATATTAATATAAGAATGTTGGTTATGCAAAGCTAGGGAATGGGTAGTAACAGTGTTATCTATCTTTTTAAACAAGAAAATAATCAAGATGACTGTCCCTTTAACTAGACAAATATTAATTTTATGTTAGTTTCGTGCTTAAGGGCTGTTATCAAAAGAAGCATTTTAGGATTGTGATCACTGTAAAAACCCACTGATAAAACTTTTTGATGTTCAGATATTGTTATATACTGAAGACAAGCACAATATTTTCTTTAACCCCTACATTAAATGTAGTCCTTACCCCCGGTGCAATATGTTCCTGTTCAGTGCTGGACAAGACACAAGAACTGAAATATTACAAGTAGCACAACACTTAGGTCTTGTCCTATTTACACTGTATTTTATCAGTTATATAATAAAATAAATCAACAGTAACTAAATAAACTTTGCATTTAACGACAAGAAAACAGTTGCAGATGTTCAAGTATTAACACCACCTTAAAATTGACATAAAGAATCAAAAGGTATCAGATGCTTATAATACATTAGTCCTTAAGATTACAAAAATACTATAGCATAAAAAGATTTGGAATTCTTTAAATTCAAAACTTTGTACAATTATAAAACAACTGAAAATATGTAGCATGTCTAACATTTAATTTGTGACACATCTACCAATTCATTTCTTCACACAACAGGTAACAGGTGACCTTAAATATTGTTCCCTGCTTACTGTGTCCAATGCCCACCAGATGCACAACAAGAGAGATTCAGTCTGTTTTAGTTTCTGATCGCGCCTTCATAAAGAACTCAGGATTATTTACACATCTATGGGCCAAAAGCTGGTGAACGATTCCATAGAGCAAATTAACAAATAAAAACACCAGTTTTGCCTTGTCTGGAACTCTGTAGATATACGGCGTCCGAGCGTGAAGGGAGGCGCCAATGTGTGAAAACTGAGCCTGCAGAAGGAAGAAAAAAAAAACATTATTTCAATGTTATCAGCAATAAAAACATACATTTAAAGTGACACAGTCCCAGGGTTTTATGCCCTTCAAAATATCTTTGTATATGAAAAAATGAGCGCTGCAAAAGAGAAGAGAATAAATAATTAGCGCACGCCTCCCCATGATATTTTTGTTTTAGTACTGATTAGCACCAGCCAAATTAGTAAAGCTTATATAGTTCATCTTACATGGATGCAAATGGATTCAGGGTAATAACAACTCTGAGAGTTTTTTTAAAGGTACATTAAAGTCAAAATCAAACTCATTATTCAGATACAGTATATAATTTTTAGACACTTTAAATTCACTTCTATCATCAAATTGACGTTCTCAATGTAGCCTTTGCTAAAAAGCATTCCTATGTAGGCTCAGGAGCGGCAATACTACTGGGAGCTAGCTGCTGATTTATGACTACACACATATGTCTCTTGTTATTGGCTCACCAGATGGGTTTAGCTAGTGCTCTGGAGCGGAATTTTACTAGGCTTTGAATCCTTTTGCAAGTGTTAAACACTTTCTTACAAGCAATAGGGCAATCATAAATGTTTGCATTTTTTGTCCCTTCCTTTAAGTTGGCCAAACTTTTAACCCAGTAGCCAAAGGTTTCAATTTCAGCGACGCCTAGAACAAGGCAAGGTTAGTATCTAAAGCATTTGTTTGTAAGAAATAATATTAAAAAAATAATGGTAGGCCTTAAAATCTGTTAATAAATTATTTGAAAGTGCTTTATTTGATCAATACCAGAAAACAAAAATAGAATAAATCTCCGTATAATTCCTGTTCCACTGTCTCAGCATGCATAACTGCAGAGGTCTGAGATGAAACCGGGCAAACGGAATGATGTCCATGACCGAAACCATCAGACCAATAACCTCCATAAACTGGGCCACCGACGGCCGAGGGGATGACTGAAGAGCCAGACATGAATTGAACATGTTTTACTTCCTTGCTATTGTCAAAAAGATCTTCATTTCCAGAGAATCTATAATGGTTCCCAAGAATACCACTCTTGTAGCCGGAATCAAGGAACTTTTTCCTAAATTCACAATCCAACCATGGGAGTGCAGAAAACACAACAACAACTCCGTGTGGGAGTTTGCTAGTTGAAAAGATGGGGCCTGAACTAGAATGTCGTCCAGACAAGGAGCTACCGCAACCCCCTGCAATCTGCCAGCAACGCACCCAGAACCTTTGAAAACACCCTGGGAGCTGTTGCAATACCAAAAGGAAGAGCCACAAACTGAAAATGCTTGTGTAGGAAAGCAAATCTCAAAAACTTGTGATAATCCTTGTGAATGGGAATATGCAGATATGCATCCTTTAGATCTACTGTAGTCATGAATTGACCTTCTTGAACCAGAGGAAGAATTGACCAAAAAGTCTCCATCTTGAAAGACGGAACTCTGAGGAACTTGTTTACACACTTGAGATCCAGGATGGGTCTGAAAGTTCCCTCCTTTTTTGGAACAATAAACAGATTGGAATAGAAACCTAGTCCCTGCTCCTGAACTGGAACAGGAACTATCACTCCCATGTCGGAAAGATACTGAACACAACTTAAGAATGCCTCTCTTTTTATCTGGTTTACAGATAACCTTGACAGATGAAACCTGCCCCTGGGAGGAAGATTTTTGAACTCCAGTTTGTATCCCTGGGGCACAATATCTACCACCCAGGGATCTGGAACATCCTTTACCCAGGCTTTAACAAACAAAGACAGCCTGCCCCCCATGCAATCCATTCCCGGATCAGGGGCAAACCCTTCATGCTGACTTTGAGTCAGTAGCGGGCTTCTTAGATTGCTTCCCCTTGCTCCAGGACTGATTTGACTTCCAAGAGGGCTTGGACTGATCCTGCTTGGAGGAGGAGGAAGACTTACCAGAGAAGTTATGAAAGGAATGAAAATTACTCTGCCGACCCTTCTGTTTATTTCTCCTATCCTAAGGAAGAGAATGCCCCTTCCCTCCAGAGATATCAGAAATAATCTCAGCCAAACCAGGCCCAAACAAGGTCTTCCCCTTGTAAGGAATGGATAAAAGCTTAGATTTAGAGGATACATCCGCAGACCAAACTTTAACCATAAAGCCTTGCCCAAAACAGCAAAGCCGGAAATTTTTGCTCTCAACTTGATGACCTGTAAAGAAGCATCCGCAATAAAAGAATTAGCCAATTTTAAAGCCTTAATTCTATCCTGAATCTCCTCCAGAGGAGATTCCCGTTGAATAGAATCAGACAATGCATCAAGCCAATAAGCAGCCGCACTGGTAAGTGTTGCAATACATGCCGCAGGTTGTCATTGAAACCCCTGATGAACATAGATCTTTTTAAGTAAAGCTTCCAACTTCTTATCCATGGGATCCTTAAAAGAACAACTATCTTCAATAGGAATAGTGGTCCTCTTAGCTAAAGTGGAAATAGCTCCCTCTACATTAGGAACCATCTGCCAAGATTCCTTAACAGAGTCCGCAACAGGAAACTTCTTCCTAAAATAGGAGAAAAAAGGGAATTCCAGGCTTCTCCCATTCCCGTGCAATAATTTCTGAAACACGATCTGGAACAGGAAAAACTTCCGCCACAGAAGGAACCTCAAAAAATATTTTTTACGTTTACTAACCTTCTTGGGAGTAACTATGATCATCTAATCAGAGTCATCCAAAGTAGCCAAAACCTCCCTGAGTAACAAACGGAGGTGCTCCAGCTTAAATCTGAAAGAAACAACCTCAGAATCAGCCAAAGGAGTCACACTATCAGAACCTGAAATTTCACCTTCAGACGCTACTGACATATCATCTTCCTTATTCCTATGGGAAGAAAGATTAGAAATAGCCACTATAGAATCAGAACTCCTTTTACGCTTACCCTGCAACCCAGGAAAAGCAGACAAAGCCTCAGATACAGCAGAGGATATATGAGTAACCATATCCTGCAAAGAAAAACCAACCTGCGACGAAACGCAGGGCACTGCATGTGAGGAGGATTGAGATTGGGATGATTGGGGAGAAAGCTGAATTGCAGCTTGAACAGGATACTCCTGAACAACAGTCTCCCAAGCAAAAGGTGGCTCAGAGTCAAAAAGCCTATCCCTGTGATGCAATGTTCTCTCTACACATGAGGAACAAAAAGGGATAGGAGGTTCCACATTAGCATCTAGATATCGGGAACAAATAACAGCCTGCAAGTCTTCTTGGTCCATCTCAAGCACACAAATCCAAAATAAAAATAAAAAAATTCAAAATATTTTTATTAGAAATAAAAACCATTATCACTTTAAGAAAAAGTAAAAAAGTATTGACACACTGAACAATGAACCCAGGACCCCTGCAGCACACCTCCACAAAACCTTGCTGAGGTGCTTACCTGACCTCCTCAAACCGGAACAAGCAAATCAATCCGGACTCAACAACACCCGGACTGCACTGAAACAAGCAGACCGCAGCTCACAGCTCTTAAGTACTAAGAGAAGAATGCGCGAAAACTCACGCCACAGTAACTCCGTCCATCGTGGGCGTGCCTCACCACCTCCTGGCCGGAATGAAACTAAACCCTACATACAGCCGCCTGGAGAAACAGAAAGAGTGTGACGCGACACGCTCCAAAGAACCGCTGAGGAAAATAATTACTGCAGCTCCAGTAACCTCCTCAAAAAGGGAATAAAACAACCTTAGTACTGAAATACCTTAATCAGATAAAAAAGCCAAATACAAAGAGAGCTATATAGCACTCTTAACAGAGCCCTCCTCACACAGTCCCCCACAGAAAGAAAAACAAATTCTGCCTAATAAAAAACTGCACATAAGCAGAATTGATATTCCAAATTAACCCCATAAGTGCTAAAACTTTTCTGTGCTCCTCTCAGAAAAATAAAAATAGCACTTACCTCCATCACAGACTGCCCGGCAGCAAGGAAGCACACTAGGTTTGAAAGGGTTCCTTCCTAACATGGACCTGTGAATACAGAAAAAAAGAAGACTAAGTAAACTAAGTAAACTAAGTAAAAAGGGGCAGCATCAAACAACCTGGGAGGCACAGAGGGGATTATACCCCCCAAGTTCCCAAAATCTTAAAAGCCACCACTGCTCTTCTGAAGATACTGAAGTGGACTACGGCTAAACCCGAGGAAAGATCAGAACAAACCTGTTCTGCTCTAAAACTAACAAACTCTTGATTGAAAAATCAGACACCTAACTTTACCACCTCAATGCAACTACAAGCAAAGAGAATGGCTGGGGGTTGTTGGTAAGGGGCTTTACTGTGGTGCTCTTTGCCTCCTCCTGCAGGTCAGTGAAACTAACAATAGTAATTAAGATGATACGTGGACTCACCGTGTCATTAGAAAGAAAAGGCTTTTATTTTCATATTGGCAGGCAGTGACAATTGTAAGGTGGGGGAGGGAATAGAGCTGTTTGAGGGGGGTTGGGGAGGGATCAGGGGGTGGAATGTGTCAGGTGGGAGGCTGATCTCTACACTAAAGCTAAAATTTACCCTACAAGCTACCTAATTAACCCCTTCACTGCTGGGCATAATACAAGTGTGGTGCGCAGCGACATTTAGCGGCCTTCTAATTACCAAAAAGCAATAAGTCTGCTATTTCTGAACAAGGGGGATCACAGAGAAGCATTTACAATCATTTGTGCCATAATTGCACAAGCTGTTTGTAAATAATTTCAGTGAGAAACCTAAAATTGTGAAGAAGTTTTTTTTTTTTTATTTGATCGCATTTGGCGGTGAAATGGTGGCATGAAATATACCAAAATGGGCCTAGATAAAAAATATATATAGCTTTGATAGGTAAATATAAAAAAGGCTCTATTTCTGTTTAAATGGAGTGATAGCAAAAATGCTAAAAATGCTCTGGTCTTTTGGGGGAGTTTCTGTCTGAAATGCCCAGTCCTTAAGGGGTTAAAATGGAAAAGCTGATTAAATTTTTGTTTGGTTTTTGTATCTCTATTTCACACTTGCTGGTACAAATGTAATGCTGGCGCACAGGAAGCCTCTGACAGCAGGATAAAAAAACCTATGCTACATCTTTCCTGTGCTAATATTACGATGCACATGGCTATCCAAGAAAGGAAGTTTATAATAAACAATTATTAATTTTAGCTTTTGTCTGGCATTAGCAGAAGGTCAGCTTGATACTGCAGGAGTAAATGGGATCACTAGTCCTATATATATACTCATTTAAATCCCCATTTTGTAGAGACCTTCCAAGAGTGCATATTTATGCTTAGTAACTGGCCGTGTGTCTGGTTATTCTATTTACAGACATGCACCTTTCTCAGCAATTCCAAATATATTAAATATATTACAGATTATACCTCGTATTTATCCAGGGCTGGTGCTAGGATTTCATTTTGCCCCCCCCCCATATCATACCATACCATTGCTAGTATTAACAAAATGTTACTAAGCTGTACTAAAAAAAAAAAAAACCTAGATAATTTATGTATCTATATTATATATATATATATATATATATATATATATATATATATATATATATATATATATATATATATATATATATTACACACACACACATATATATATATATATATATATATACATACACACACACACATACAGGGAGTGCAGAATTATTAGGCAAGTTGTATTTTTGAGGATTAATTTTATTATTGAACAACAACCATGTTCTCAATGAACCCAAAAAACTCATTAATATCAAAGCTGAATAGTTTTGGAAGTAGTTTTTAGTTTGTTTTTAGTTATAGCTATTTTAGGGGGATATCTGTGTGTGCAGGTGACTATTACTGTGCATAATTATTAGGCAACTTAACAAAAAAACAAATATATACCCATTTCAATTATTTATTTTTACCAGTGAAACCAATATAACATCTCAACATTCACAAATATACATTTCTGACATTCAAAAACAAAACAAAAACAAATCAGTGACCAATATAGCCACCTTTCTTTGCAAGGACACTCAAAAGCCTGCCATCCATGGATTCTGTCAGTGTTTTGATCTGTTCACCATCAACATTGCGTGCAGCAGCAACCACAGCCTCCCAGACACTGTTCTGAGAGGTGTACTGTTTTCCCTCCTTGTAAATCTCACATTTGATGATGGACCACAGGTTCTCAATGGTGTTCAGATCAGGTGAACAAGGAGGCCATGTCATTAGATTTTCTTCTTTTATACCCTTTCTTGCCAGCCACGGTGTGGAGTACTTGGACGCGTGTCATGGAGCATTGTCCTGCATGAAAATCATGTTTTCTTGAAGGATGCAGACTTCTTCCTGTACCACTGCTTGAAGAAGGTATCTTCCAGAAACTGGCAGTAGGACTGGGAGTTGAGCTTGACTCCATCCTCAACCCGAAAAGGCCCCACAAGCTCATCTTTGATGATACCAGCCCAAACCAGTACTCCACCTCCACCTTGCTGGCGTCTGAGTCGGACTGGAGCTCTCTGCCCTTTACCAATCCAGCCACGGGCCCATCCATCTGGCCCATCAAGACTCACTCTCATTTCATCAGTCCATAAAACCTTAGAAAAATCAGTCTTGAGATATGTCTTGGCCCAGTCTTGACGTTTCAGCTTGTGTGTCTTGTTCAGTGGTGGTCGTCTTTCAGCCTTTCTTACCTTGGCCATGTCTCTGAGTATTGCACACCTTGTGCTTTTGGGCACTCCAATGATGTTGCAGCTCTGACATATGGCCAAACTGGTGGCAAGTGGCATCTTGGCAGCTGCACGCTTGACTTTTCTCAGTTCATGGGCAGTTATTTTGCGCCTTGGTTTTTCCACACGCTTCTTGCGACCCTGTTGACTATTTTGAATGAAACGCTTGATTGTTCGATGATCACGCTTCAGAAGCTTTGCAATTTTAAGAGTGCTGCATCCCTCTGCAAGATATCTCACTATTTTTGACTTTTCTGAGCCTGTCAAGTCCTTCTTTTGACCCATTTTGCCAAAGGAAAGGAAGTTGCCTAATAATTATGTACACCTGATATAGGGATTTGATGTCATTAGACCACACCCCTTCTCATTACAGAGATGCACATCACCTAATATGCTTAATTGGTAGTAGGCTTTCAAGCCTATACAGCTTGGAGTAAGACAACATGCATAAAGAGGATGATGTGGTCAAAATACTAATTTGCCTAATAATTCTGCACTCCCTGTATATATATATATAAATAAAATATTCTCTCTCTCTCTACTGTATACACACACACACACACACACACACACATACACACACACACACACACACACAATATGTATATATACACACTTTTTATATTGTATTTAGATCCATATTTAGTGGAGTATATTCATGCTGTTAGTTTAGCCCAAACTTCATTATGGTATGGCATACCAATTCGGATAATATATGGGTTCAGTTCGAGGAGACTATGATGTTAAGCCAATTTAAAAACTTTTGTGTATTCTTAAAAATCAAATGAGTAGTAAGAGCTAAACTTCTATACAAAATTCACAGTTTATTTGGGACAAATTAACAAAGCGGTTTAAACTAAAAGATTATCGTTACCCCACTGATAACCTGATGTCTCATAATAGAAAACAACACATTTATCTGTAGAGCTTAATTCGACTAGATTTTGTGTTTATGGCATATATCATATCAGTGCATGCTTATGTTAAATAGTAAGCATAATGTCATACAGTTTTCAAATCAGTACAACATAATGTAGCATATAGTTCCCTCTTCTTCAGGCAGCTCTTAAGGGATTATTCTGCCCCATTAAACAGTTTTACACTTGCTGATTTATTTACACTTAACTAGCTCCATACCGTGTGCACCACACCAGAAAGCAGCTTGGCCGCGGCGCAAATACAACCGGTCACTGCACCAGGGGCGGGGGAGGAGGAGAGACCCTCTGATGCCGTCTGGGTGACAGCTGAAGGAGGGGAGCTGCGAGCATCCTCATTGCTGACTGTAATTGTGTTATCCTGAGGGGTGCAAAGCTCAGGGTAGCTAGGTGCTCGGAAGTCTCGCCTGTGTAGCTACTATCATTCATAGCTGCTAGATAGTAGAGTAGATAGGGCGGAACAAGAGCGCATGGACTGCTGTGTAACAGGCAGTGCCGGGATGTAAGAGGGAGAGTGGTGTAACAGAGCGCCGCAGAGCCTGTGTTTATCCAAAGGACAATCAAATATATTCTATTCACAGCCAATATTGCGGATTATGCTACTTATTAATCTAAATACAAACATATTTAGAACTCTGAAATGGAGGTCAGAACCAGATGCATTTAGGCTACCCAGAAGCCTTCCTAAACATGTTGTATAAATATTCCCCTGTATAGAGTTATGGATAGGCTTACCATAATTTTTAGAGGTGAAACTGGGACCACCTGGTGCGGTGCCAGTGGGGGTGTGGTCAAGGGGGCGTGGCAATTACCGGTCCTTTTAAAGTAGTAGCTTTTATGTGTGTAATGTTTCGTGGATACTCTACCCTTCCTCAGTCAAACAAGTGAATCACACAGTTTAAATAGACCATAACACCACCCCCTAGTGAAAAAGACACCATTACGTTGTCATGGCAAATAAATCATTAATCTAAATCTCAGATTCTAAATAATGCCAAACATCAAGCATAAATATCACTTTCATAATTATCAATTTCACAATGTAATATCTGCAGTGTAATATGTGTTTTATGTGTCTAATTAAGGAATAGAGCCAAATACTGATAAGGCATAAATACAACATTGAATGAAAGTAAAAAAAGAAACACGTACCTGCTAAAGCTGTTTAAGAGGCTACTCTATACCATAATGCAGGACGATTACAGCCAAAATGCTATTCTGCATGAAGTAAAGCAAGATCCAGGCCAAAAATCCTGCCTGTACTTCCTGGTCATACCCATATGATTCCCCTAAAGGTGTATCACTGGCAATGTCACCAGGGGTCGGGGGGGGGGGTGTTACATTTTTAGAAAAATAAACCAAGTAATACTACAAAATAAAAAAAAACCTATGCTGCTCACTCAGCCTGTATTACAAAATGTAAACTTTGAAGGACACGAACAAAGTACCAGCATCCAACTATGCTGGAGAGCCACAGTCCAGACAGGTGGGCTGAAACCCAGACACATGATTTGAAACCTGGAGGTGGCAACCCTACTGGGACAGAATGAACAACTGGGTGGGACACTGGGACAGCGTCTCCAAACCGGGACAATCCCAGTAAAAGTGGGACTTCTGGTAAGCCTAGTTATGGATATCCCTGTATTTAATGAAATAGTTTACTTTTTCCCTGATGCTTGAATTGTTTTACAACTGTCTGCTACCCTCACTCTACAGCTGTGTTTCATTCCTGTCATATCTGACGATTACTCTGGGGGAAAAAAATAATGAATCCTTGCTTAGTATTCCTCTTTATTTATAAATTCTTTTTCTCCTAAATACGAGTGTTAGTTTATGGTCACTAAACTCAAGCATATTATACCATGCATATAAAAGTGCATTATGTTATTTTATGTGAGAAAAATTTAAATTAAAGGTGTTGAAATTAATTATAAAAGGAAGAGCTTGTTTGTGCATCTCACCAAGGACACCAAGCTTACAGGTTGATAAGAGCCACTTGATTGCTGTAGAGTGACATCTCAGGTACATACACATGCATGCTATTCACATGGCTAGTCTTTGCTTTTTATACATCATTATCAGGGCTGGACTGAGAATAAAAAGCAGACAACAGTGGTGTCTACTGAACTAAAAGAACACCGTACTTGGCCTACTCACTGATCGTACTTCTCACAATGTGCAATTAAAAACAAGAAAATACTGATGTGGAGGGTGTGGGTGGCGCCTATTGGCCTACTGTGTATAAAATGATGCTTTGTGAGAACAAATTATTTTGTGATATAAATGTGATCTATAAAAGATATATTGATCTCGGCCCCTGTAAGATTTCAGGTAAAAGGTGTAAAAATATAATACAAAGATTTACTGATTATAAAAATCATGTATATAAAAAATGAATAAATTAATACAACAAATTGCTGCAGAATGGATGCTAAATTTGACTCAATAAAAAACATAATTTATGCAAGAGTCCATGAGCTAGTGACGTATGGGATATACATTCCTACCAGGAGGGGCAAAGTTTCCCAAACCTCAAAATGCCTACAAATACACCCCTCACCACACCCACAAATCAGTTTAACGAATAGCCAAGAAGTGGGGTGATAAGAAAAAAGTGCGAAAGCATATAAAATAAGGAATTGGAATAATTGTGCTTTATACAAAAAAATCATAACCACCACAAAAAGGGTGGGCCTCATGGACTCTTGCTAATATGAAAGAAATGAATTTATCAAGTAAGTTCTTACATAAATTATGTTTTCTTTCATGTAATTAGCAAGAGTCCATGAGCTAGTGACGTATGGGATAATGACTACCCAAGATGTGGATCTTTCCACGCAAGAGTCACTAGAGAGGGAGGGATAAAATAAAGACAGCCAATTCCTGCTGAAAATAATCCACACCCAAAATAAAGTTTAATGAAAAAGATAAACAGAAGATTCAAACTGAAACCGCTGCCTGAAGTACTTTTCTACCAAAAACTGCTTCAGAAGAAGAAAATACATCAAAATGGTAGAATTTAGTAAAAGTATGCAAAGAGGACCAAGTTGCTGCTTTGCAAATCTGATCAACCGAAGCTTCATTCCTAAACGCCCAGGAAGTAGAAACTGACCTAGTAGAATGAGCTGTAATCCTTTGAGGCGGAGTTTTACCCGACTCGACATAGGCATGATGAATTAAAGATTTCAACCAAGATGCCAAAGAAATGGCAGAAGCTTTCTGGCCTTTTCTAGAACCGGAAAAGATAACAAATAGACTAGAAGTCTTTCGGAAAGACTTAGTAGGTTCCACATAATATTTCAAAGCTCTAACAACATCCAAAGAATGCAATGATTTCTCCTTAGAATTCTTAGGATTAGGACACAATGAGGGAACCACAATTTCTCTACTAATGTTGTTGGAATTCACAACCTTAGGTAAAAATTCAAAAGAAGTTCGCAACACCGCCTTATCCTGATGAAAAATCAGAAAAGGAGACTCACAAGAAAGAGCAGATAATTCAGAGACTCTTCTGGCAGAAGAGATCGCCAAAAGGAACAAAACTTTCCAAGAAAGTAATTTAATGTCCAATGAATGCATGGGTTCAAAAGGAGGAGCTTGAAGAGCCCCCAGAACCAAATTCAAACTCCAAGGAGGAGAAATTGACTTAATGACAGGTTTTATACGAACCAAAGCTTGTACAAAACAATGAATATCAGGAAGATTAGCAATCTTTCTGTGAAAAAGAACAGAAAGAGCAGAGATTTGTCCTTTCAAAGAACTTGCGTACAAACCTTTATCTAAACCATCCTGAAGAAACTGTAAAATTCTCGGAATTCTAAAAGAATGCCAAGAAAAATGATGAGAAAGACACCAAGAAATATAAGTCTTCCAGACTCTATAATATATCTCTCTAGATACAGATTTACGAGCCTGTAACATAGCATTAATCACAGAGTCAGAAAAACCTCTTTCACCAAGAATCAAGCGTTCAATCTCCATACCTTTAAATTTAAGGATTTGAGATCCTGATGGAAAAAAGGACCTTGCGACAGAAGGTCTGGTCTTAACGGAAGAGTCCACGGATGGCAAGAGGCCATCCGGACAAGATCCGCATACCAAAACCTGTGAGGCCATGCCGGAGCTACCAGCAGAACAAACGAGCATTCCTTCAGAATCTTGGAGATTACTCTTGGAAGAACTAGAGGCGGAAAGATATAGGCAGGATGATACTTCCAAGGAAGTGATAATGTATCCACTGCCTCCGCCTGAGGATCCCGGGATCTGGACAGATACCTGGGAAGTTTCTTGTTTAGATGAGACGCCATCAGATCTATTTCTGGAAGTTCCCACATTTGAACAATCTGAAGAAATACATCTGGGTGAAGAGACCATTCGCCCGGATGCAACGTTTGGCGACTGAGATAATCCGCTTCCCAATTGACTATACCTGGGATATGAACCGCAGAGATTAGACAGGAGCTGGATTCCGCCCAAACCAGAATTCGAGATACTTCTTTCATAGCCAGAGGACTGTGAGTCCCTCCTTGATGATTGATGTATGCCACAGTTGTGACATTGTCTGTCTGAAAACAAATGAACGATTCTCTCTTCAGAAGAGGCCAAGGGGCCCATTTATCAAAGGGCTTGCGGACCTGATCCGACACTGCGGATCAGGTCCGCAAGACCTCGCTAAATGCGGAGAGCAATACGCTCTCCACATTTAACATTGCACCAGCAGCTCACAAGAGCTGCTGGTGCAACGCCGCCCCCTGCTGACTCGCGGCCAATCGGCCGCCAGCAGGGAGCTGTCAATCAACCCGATCGTATTCGATCGGGTTGATTTCCGGCGGTTCCTGTCCGCCTGCTCAGAGCAGGCGGACAGGGTTATGAAGCAGCGGTCTTTAGACCGCTGCTTCATAACTTGTGTTTCTGGCGAGTCTGAAGACTCGCCAGAAACACGGCCCTTCAAGCTCCATACGGAGCTTGATAAATGGGCCTGCAAGACTGAAGAGCTCTGAAAATTGCACGGAGTTCCAAAATATTGATCGGTAATCTCACCTCCTGAGATTCCCAAACTCCTTGCGCCGTCAGAGATCCCCACACAGCTCCCCAACCTGTAAGACTTGCATCTGTTGAAATTACAGTCCAGGTCGGAAGAACAAAAGAAGCCCCCTGAATTAAACGATGGTGATCTGTCCACCACGTTAGAGAGTGTCGTACAATCGGTTTTAAAGATATTAATTGAGATATCTTTGTGTAATCCCTGCACCATTGATTCAGCATACAGAGCTGAAGAGGTCGCATGTGAAAACGAGCAAAGGGGATCGCGTCCGATGCAGCAGTCATAAGACCTAGAATTTCCATGCATAAGGCTACCGAAGGGAATGATTGTGACTGAAGGTTTCGACAAGCTGAAATCAATTTTAGACGTCTCTTGTCTGTCAAAGACAGAGTCATGGACACTGAATCTATCTGGAAACCCAGAAAGGTTACCCTTGTCTGAGGAATCAATGAACTTTTTAGTGAATTGATCCTCCAACCATGATCTTGAAGAAACAACACAAGTCGATTCGTATGAGATTCTGCTAAATGTGAAGACTGAGCAAGTACCAAGATATCGTCCAAATAAGGAAATACCACAATACCCTGTTCTCTGATTACAGACAGAAGGGCACCGAGAACCTTTGAAAAAATTCTTGGAGCTGTAGCTAGGCCAAACGGCAGAGCCACAAACTGGTAATACTTGTCCAGGAAAGAGAATCTCAGGAACTGATAATGATCTGGATGAATCGGAATATGCAGATATGCATCCTGTAAATCTATTGTGGACATATAATGCCCTTGCTGAACAAAAAGCAAGATAGTCCTTACAGTTACCATTTTGAACGTTGGTATCCTTACATAATGATTCAATATTTTTAGATCCAGAACTGGTCTGAAGGAATTCTAATTCTTTGGTACAATGAAGAGATTCGAATAAAACCCCAGCCCCTGTTCCAGAACTGGAACTGGCATAATTACTCCAGCCAACTCTAGATCTGAAACACATTTCAGAAATGCTAGAGCTTTCACTGGATTTACTGGGACACAGGAAAGAAAAAATCTCTTTGCAGGAGGTCTTATCTTGAAACCAATTCTGTACCCTTCTGAAACAATGTTCTGAATCCAAAGATTGTGAACAGAATTGATCCAAATTTCTTTGAAAAAACGTAACCTGCCCCCTACCAGCTGAGCTGGAATGAGGGCCGCACCTTCATGTGGACTTAGAAGCTGGCTTTGCTTTTCTAGAAGGCTTGGATTTATTCCAGACTGGAGATGGTTTCCAAACTGAAACTGCTCCTGAGGATGAAGGATCAGGCTTTTGTTCTTTGTTGAAACGAAAGGAACAAAAACGATTATTAGCCCTGTTTTTACCTTTAGATTTTTTATCCTGTGGTAAAAAAGTTCCTTTCCCACCAGTAACAGTTGAGATAATAGAATCCAACTGAGAACCAAATAATTTGTTACCCTGGAAAGAAATGGAAAGTAGAGTTGATTTAGAAGACATATCAGCATTCCAAGTTTTAAGCCATAAAGCTCTTCTAGCTAAAATAGCTAGAGACATAAACCTGACATCAACTCTGATAATATCAAAAATGGCATCACAGATAAAATTATTAGCATGTTGAAGAAGAATAATAATATGATGAGAATCATGATCTGTTACTTGTTGCGCTAAAGTTTCCAACCAAAAAGTTGAAGCTGCAGCAACATCAGCCAATGATATAGCAGGTCTAAGAAGAAGATTACCTGAACACAGATAAGCTTTTCTTAGAAAGGATTCAATTTTCCTATCTAAAGGATCTTTAAACGAAGTACCATCTGACGTAGGAATAGTAGTACGTTTAGCAAGGGTAGAAATAGCCCCATCAACTTTAGGGATTTTGTCCCAAAATTCTAATCTGTCAGACGGCACAGGATATAATTGCTTAAAACGTTTAGAAGGAGTAAATGAATTACCCAAATTATTCCATTCTCTGGAAATTACTTCAGAAATAGCACCAGGAACAGGAAAAACTTCTGGAATAACCACAGGAGATTTAAAGACCTTATCTAAACGTTTAGATTTAGTATCAAGAGGACCAGAATCCTCAATTTCTAAAGCAATTAGTACTTCTTTAAGTAAAGAACAAATAAATTCAATTTTAAATAAATATGAAGATTTATCAGCATCAACCTCTGAGACAGAATCCTCTGAACCAGAAGAGTCATTAGAATCAGAATGATGATGTTCATTTAAAAATTCATCTGTATAAAGAGAAGTTTTAAAAGATTTTTTGTGTTTACTAGAAGGAGGAATAACAGACATAGCCTTCTTGATGGATTCAGAAACAAAATCTCTTATGTTATCAGGAACACTCTGAACATTAGATGTTGATGGAACTGCAACAGGTAATGGTACATTACTAAAGGAAATATTATCTGCATTAACAAGTTTGTCATGACAATTAATACAAACAACAGCTGGAGGAACAGCTACCAAAAGTTTACAGCAGATACACTTAGCTTTGGTAGTTCCAGCACCAGACAGCGATTTTCCTGAAGTATCTTCTGACTCAGATGCAACGTGAGACATCTTGCAATATGTAAGAGAAAAAACAACATATAAAGCAAAATTGATCAAATTCCTTAAATGACAGTTTCAGGAATGGGAAAAAATGCCAAGGAACAAGCTTCTAGCAACCAGAAGCAAAGAAAAATGAGACTTAAATAATGTGGAAACAAAAGCGACGCCCATATTTTTTTAGCGCCAAATAAGACGCCCACATTATTTGGCGCCTAAATGCTTTTGGCGCCAAAAATGACGCCACGTCCGGAACGCCGACACTTTTGGCGCAAAAGAACGTAAAAAAATGACGCAACTTCCGGCGACACGTATGACGCCAGAAACAGAAAACATTTTTTGCGCCAAAAAAGTCAGCGCCAAAAACCACGCAATAAAATGAAGCATTTTCAGCCCCCGCGAGCCTAACAGCCCACAGGGAAAAAAAGTCACATTTTTAAGGTAAGAAAAATGATTGATTTAAATGCATTATCCCAAATATGAAACTGACTGTCTGAAAATAAGGAATGTTGAACATCCTGAGTCAAGGCAAATAAATGTTTGAATACATATATTTAGAACTTTATTAAAAAAGTGCCCAACCATAGCTTAGAGTGTCACAGAAAATAAGACTTACTTACCCCAGGACACTCATCTACATGTTTGTAGAAAGCCAAACCAGTACTGAAACGAAAATCAGCAGAGGAAATGGTATATATATATATATAAGAGTATATCGTCGATCTGAAAAGGGAGGTAAGAGATGAATCTCTACGACCGATAACAGAGAACCTATGAAATAGACCCCGTAGAAGGAGATCATTGAATTCAAACAGGCAATACTCTCCTCACATCCCTCTGACATTCACTGCACGCTGAGAGGAAAACCGGGCTCCAACCTGCTGCGGAGCGCATATCAACGTAGAATCTAGCACAAACTTACTTCACCACCTCCATAGGAGGCAAAGTTTGTAAAACTGATTTGTGGGTGTGGTGAGGGGTGTATTTGTAGGCATTTTGAGGTTTGGGAAACTTTGCCCCTCCTGGTAGGAATGTATATCCCATACGTCACTAGCTCATGGACTCTTGCTAATTACATGAAAGAAATTAACGACACCGGTGTCTAAATATTCAAACTCAATAAAACACATTTGAAGAACACATTTTGACTTACAATCTAACTATAAGTGTGATTTCATATAAAACCACAAATATACATATTGTACTCACTGTTTCTTCGGCGTCCCCGCCAGACCGATGACTCTCTGCGGTCAGTTGGTGATGCGTGTCTTTTGCCCAATCAGTTCAAGGGAGTGAAAAATGCGCACTTATTCGAAAAACAACTTGTCTCTTTTTCAAACTCCTACCACTTCATTTTTTGACAATTTGCAATGAAGTGGTTATGGGAGTTCATCAGAGGTTGGTATCTAGATACTGTGGAGCTGTAAAATGGAACGTCTACGCGTTTCAGCTACTCAGAGCCTTTGTCAAGATGAACTGATTGGGCAAAAGACACACGCATCACCAACTGACTGCAGAGAGTTATCGGTCTGGCGGGGACTCCGAAGAAACAGTGAGTGCAATTCAGTGTGAACACAAGCTACATCGCTTACACCCGGAGGGGTTATTGCAACAATTGCAACACTTCCAAAAGAAACACTTGCGGTTTACAAAACTTGTACATACATCAGTAACGTTGTATCCATCTATTGCAATCGGATATTCACACTGCTCATATTGGTAGTTTTTGACCATTAATGGTTCAACATCAAAGGACTGCCTAAGTTAAAGGTTTTTGCAAAATTCAAGTTGCTTTATAAATCAAGACATAGCGGATTTCACAAATATTCATAAAGGGACAGCTTAAACAAAAGGTTGAATATATCATCGTACCCAAAAAATAGGAGAGATATACACACTTGCTTACTGTCACTTTAACCAACGAATTAGTTCAGAAATTGCGCACCTAAGAGACTATATAATATAGCGCAAATTAACCGCTTCACAATCAAGCTTAGGTATATACAGTAATAACATTTGTTGCCCAGGATTTGATCAATTGTGAATGTATATCTGTGGTTTTTAGATGAAATCACACTTATAGTTGGATTGTAAGTCAAAATGTGTTCTTCAAATGTGTTTTTATCGAGTTATTTAGACACTGGTGTCGTTAATTTTTATTGAGTCAAATTTAGCATCCATTCTGCAGCAATTTGTTGTATTAATTTATTCATTTTTTATGTACATGATTTTTATAATCAATAAATCTTTGTATTATATTTTTATACCTTTTACCTGAAATCTTACAGGGGCCGAGATCTTTGTAATATATTTTTACACCATTTGCCTGCAATCTTACAGGGGCCGAGATCTATATATCTTTTATAGAGCACATTTATATCACAAAATAATTTGTTCTCAAGAAGCATCATTTTATACACAGTAGGCAAGAGGCGCCACCCACACCCTACACATGAGAATAAAAAGCAGCCCTGAAAAAATATGAAGACCAGCCCTATTTTCCGTTAAGTCGGTAGAATGCACATGCCCCATTTTTCTCGAAGGGGATTACTGGGACATATTTGTAGCTTCCCAGTCCCAGCTGTTGCAGTCCACCAGGAAATTTCCTGGTAGGTCAATCCGGTCCAGTATTTTAAGTGTGTGTGTAGTGTCCCTTCAAGGGTATAAAACTGCTTTTACTGAATATGTAAACCTAAGAAATGTAAAAATAACATGCACAACTTTCATATTCATGACTCGTATTTAAATGCGGTGTTTTAGATTTTTTTCTAAAAAAAATAATTAATATTATAATATTATTGGTTTAAAACAATTAAGGGCTAGATTAAAGTCCGTTTGCGGGCACGTGATAATTACTCAGCCATTACAAGTGGTTGGTTATTGCTACTGCAAGCTCGCAGTAGCATATAGCGCTTATAAAATAACCATAGATCAGATCTCTGGTTAATTTTATAAATGTGCTCCAAATGCCCCCAAAATACAGTGTAGTGTATTTTATTAAAAAGTAAAAATTGTAGCATTTTTTTAAAATTAAATTAATTTTTTTTTTCTTTATTTCAAAAGGTTTTATTCAGTTTTCAAATTCACAAACAATAAAGAGAAAAAGGAAAAAGAGGAAAACATTTTTTTTTTTTTTTTTTTATATTTTTTTTTATTGAGGAATCTTTTTTTTAATATTTTTTTTTATTGAGGAATCTAGGAAATACAAACAAACATTATTCCAACTTATGCATCAAAATGTACAGATGTTATTCCAAAGCAGAAGTGGTACAAGATATGGCATTCTATAAGAGTATGATGGTATAATATTCTACAGTATAGGAATGTCCAAAGATAAGACAATTTATACAATGAAATTGATCCCATACAGTGATTCCTCATTATTTTGATAAACACTTTAAATAACTATATATCCCCTTCAAATATAAATAAACCACTAGTGACATGAAATCCCCAAATAGTAAGCAAGGGCCTCTCATGGACGCTTAGGACGTTATATTGAACTGAGGGGGATTTCAACGGAAACCAGAACAAAAATGGCATTTTTCTTTTGCTTACCTGGTAAGTAGTATCTGAGGGAGGGGGTGCAAGGATGATAAGATAGTACTATTGGAGGTAATGTAACTATATAGGATATAAACTAAAATTATAGTGTACAACTTAGGTAAATATGCGCTAGCAGGTTGCATTATAGCTAGAGTTCAGACTCAGACATATTCCATTTTAAAATGATATCATAACTAATGGCTACACTCACCAGCGCGACGGAATTTGTTGGTGCTATACAAATAAATGATAATAATACACTCGCAGCCAGGATCAAAGGGTTTCATTCCATGAAAGTATCTGTTAAGTATGGGGAAGATTACCTCATAGATAAGATTAGCTCCTGTATAATATTGTCAGTGGATGGTCTGTTATCCATAGCCTCTCCTATAATCAAGTAGGTCGTGTATTGGGGTATATGAGCAGGGAGATACAAACAAGATCATCCGCCCTTAGTTCCTTGTATAATATTATGGGCTGTACATAGCATTTTTATTTTTTAATAAAAGACCTGCACAAGGCAGTATTTTGGAGGTAAAGTTGGCGGGTTTGGGGCGTTAGACTGCAATGTAAAGGCCCGTTTTTTCTAAGGGAACTGTGTGTTCCCAGTAAATATATATGTATATGCTTATATACTTATATATGTATGTGTTAATGTATGTAAATACACATATTAACACGTAAATATAAATGTATATAATCATATACATATATTTTTAATTTAGCTGCCATCACTGCGCTACTTACCCCCTTTGCTGCGCTTAGTCTCTGATGGCATCAGAAAGAGACTCCCATTGGAGCCTATGGAAGCGTGTGCTCGTGAGCGTAATGCAACCGCAAGGTCCTGTTCGCATTGCACCAAACTCATAATACCAGCGCACATTAACGTGCGCTGGTATTACAAAGTGGAGCGCAAATATTGCTTTAGCAAAAGGGATATTTTGCGATCCCCTTATAATCTTGTCCTAAATTGCTTAGTAAGGGCAAATGTATGGTAATGAGGGTCTAAGGACGTTTGGCAGAACAGGTCAGTACCAAAGGATTAGGACAATCAGCAGGCTGTGGACTCATAGTTGAAAGCGATTTTAAGTACAGTCGGTGTCAGTGAAAAAGTACTGACCGACTCTTATATAAAATCTTAATAAAAGACTATTTTATGGAGACAAGAAACACAAAATGTTCCCATCATGCATATTATAGGGCACAATTTCAACAATTTAAAATATATTTGTATGCCTGAAACGGTTTTGCAGGGCAAGCTTATGTTCAAAACGTGTTATTGACATTTATTAAAAACTCTGCAGTTAAAGTTGTTTACAATAAGAATAAAAACTTTCCTTATTTAGCAGTGCTGATAGCAGATGGCCCTAATTACCACTCACAACACATCACAATATTTTGCCCCGGTCCCTAGTCACTGGCTGTGTGTGACTGTATATAGCTGTTTTTCTCTGATGCACACATTGGTCTAGTTACTGTCTAATATAGGGACATGTAGCTACAATAAAGTAATACGTAGGTTCTGTTCCCCCTGCTTTTTACCATTGCTGCTATTAGTTACACTTATGGCTTGGGACTCCTAAGTAGTAAGTTAGGAGCTGCAGAGATACATACATTATGTACATTATGTACAGAGCTTATAGAGTTGAGCAGCAGCAGTATAAATTCCAGCTACCTGTGAGTGCATATGCCACTTACCTGAGCAGCACCCGCTCTGCTGAGATATGTAGCTGCAGAAAAAAACGCTTCCAGCAGACAGCCCATCCAGTGCTGTGCAACAGCAGAGGACTTCTGACAAAAGTACAACGGTGACTCAGACTCAACAGGAGGAGACTAAGGGACAACTACTTGTGACACCTGTTGTCAGTTGTCCCAACAGTGGGAGACTATGGGACAACTCCTTGTGACACCTGTTGTTAGTTGTCCCAACAGGAGGAGACTATGGGACAACTCCTTGTGACACCTGTTGTTAGTTGTCCCAACAGGAGGAGACTAAGGGACAACTCCTTATGACACCTGTTGTCAGTTGTCCCAACAGGAGGAGACTAAGGGACAACTCCTTGTGACACCTGTTGTCAGTTGTCCCAACAGGAGGAGACTAAGGGACAACTCCTTGTGACACCTGTTGTCAGTTGTCCCAACAGGAGGAGACTAAGAGGCCAATTTATCAATGTCTGGCTGACATGATACGCTGTAGCTATCATGTCCGCCAGACTTCGCTGAATGGCTTGGGACTCCTAAGTAGTAAGTTAGGAGCTGCAGAGATACATAGATTATGTACATTATGTACAGAGCTTATAGAATTGAGCAGCAGCAGTATAAATTCCAGCTACCTGTGAGTGCATATGCCACTTACCTGAGCAGCACCCGCTCTGCTGAGATATGTAGATATGTAGCTGCAGAATAAAAAGCTTCCAGCAGACAGCCCATCCAGTGCTGTGCAACAGCAGAGGACTTCTGACAAAAGTACAACGGTGACTCAGACTCAACAGGAGGAGACTAAGGGACAACTCCTTGTGACACCTGTTGTCAGTTGTCCCAACAGGAGGAGACTAAGGGACAACTCCTTGTGACACCTGTTGTTAGTTGTCCCAACGGGAGGAGACTAAGGGACAACTCCTTGTGACACCTGTTGTCAGTTGTCCCAACAGGAGGAGACTAAGGGACAACTCCTTGTGACACCTGTTGTTAGTTGTCCCAACGGGAGGAGACTAAGGGACAACTCCTTGTGACACCTGTTGTCAGTTGTCCCAACAGGAGGAGACTAAGGGACAACTCCTTGTGACACCTGTTGTCAGTTGTCCCAACAGGAGGAGACTAAGGGACAACACCTTGTGACACCTGTTGTCAGTTGTCCCAACAGGAGGAGACTAAGGGACAACTCCTTGTGACACCTGTTGTCAGTTGTCCCAACAGGAGGAGACTAAGGGACAACTACTTGTGAAACCTGTTGTCAGTTGTCCCAACAGGAGGAGACTAAGGGACAACTCCTTGTGACACCTGTTGTCAGTTGTCCCAACAGGAGGAGACTAAGGGACAACTCCTTGTGACACCTGTTAGTTGTCCCAACAGGAGGAGACTAAGGGACAACTCCTTGTGACACCTGTTAGTTGTCCCAACAGGAGGAGACTAAGGGACAACTCCTTGTGACACCTGTTGTTAGTTGTCCCAACAGGAGGAGACTAAGGGACAACTCCTTGTGACACCTGTTGTCAGTTGTCCCAACAGGAGGAGACTAAGAGGCCAATTTATCAATGTCTGGCAGACATGATACGCTGTAGCGTATCATGTCCGCCAGACATCGCTGAATGCAGACCGCATATGCGGCATTTAACACTGCACAAGCAGTTCTAGTGAACTGCTTGTGCAATGCTGCCCCCTGCAGATTCACCACAATCGGCCACAAGGGTGTCAATCAACCCGATCGCATGCGATCGGGCGGAATGATGTCCGCAGCTTCAGAGGCGGTGGACGAGTTAAGGAGCAGCGGAAACAGTGGTATTAAGGGCCATTCGGCCCTTCACAATTTAGCCCCTATAGGACAAGTCCCTGTGACACCTGTAGTAAACTGACCAAACAGGAGGAGGCTAAGTGGTAAGTACCTGTGACACCTGTTGTCAGCTGACCCAACAAGAGGAGGCTAAGTGGCAAGTCCCTGTGACACCTGTTGTCGGCTGACCCAACAAGAGGAGGCTAAGTGGTAAGTCCCTGTTGTCAGCTGACCCAACAAGAGGAGGCTAAGTGGCAAGTCCCTGTGACACCTGTTGTCAGCTGACCCAACAAGAGGAGGCTAAGTGGCAAGTCCCTGTGACACCTGTTGTCAGCTGACCCAACAAGAGGAGGCTAAGTGGCAAGTCCCTGTGACACCTGTTGTCAGCTGACCCAACAAGAGGAGGCTAAGTTCCAGCGACAAATCACTATTATGTAAGCTGCCAAGTACTCTCAAATAATATTTAGGACAAGTACATTTTAAAAAGATAAAATCTACCATTAATGCAATTTAAAAAAATATCAAATATTTACTACTAACAAAAATGAGCAAATTGCAGAAATGATTAGTATAATATTTGTACAGGACTGCACCATAAATGATTGTTCTGGTAGTTTTTACACATGAGTCATTTAGGAAACTATTATGAAATATACCTGTGCTATTCCACCAGCATGAATTAGGGTTAAGTCCGGCATCCATGTACATCCAGGAACCAAGAGCCCATAAAGAGTGAAAAGGTTGTAGGGGACAGTGTAAAACATATACACCAGCATCTGAAATACATAGAAGCGTTAGGAACTTTCTGAGAATAAGATTGTCATTTTCAATTATCCCCAAAGCAAAATGAGATAATATGGCCTGAAGTTAAAGGGAAATAAAAGTCATGTTATTAATCTACAGTGAGTTGTAAACAACGTTCTGGGCTACTTCTCTGGAAAGTGTTGGACGCACTTTTACTACTGCGCACTCTCCTGTTAATGACTCCCATATCAGCTCTGGAGTTGCTGCAAGTCTGCCTTTGGCCCTTTCCAATGAAGAGTTGTGAGACTTCTGTTTAGGGTTATGACTTGCTGCAGCTTTAAAAAGATAACTAATAATAGGACTTTTAATTAAATAATGACTTGTATATGCCTTTAAAGGGATATTGTCATTTTTGAAGCTAGAAGAAAATGCATGGTTGTTAATAAATGATACTTAAAAGGGACAGTCTACTTATTTTTTTTTTTATTGCATAATCAACATTGTTATATTTATATACTTTATAACCTTTAAGTTTGCCTGTTTCTAAGCCGCAGAAGGCCACCTCTTATCTCAGTGCTTTTTAAATCTTGCACAACAGCCAGACAGTGCTAGTTCATGTGAGCCATATAGATAAAAATGTGCTGACTACCGTAGAGGATGATAATGGTTATACAAGAACCAGCAATGATTGGCTAAAATGCAAGATTGTAAAAAGCACTGAAATAAAGTGAAGTCTGCAGTGGCTTATATACAGGTAAAAGTATATTAATATAACAGTGTTGGTAATACAAAACTGGGGAATGGGTAATAAATAGGGATGGGCGAATGTGTTTATATTCGAATGTTAGAACGAATGTTATTGTAGAAATTCAATTTACATAATTAAATGTTGATAAGAACGAATATTCTTCAATATTCTATAATCGAATGCCATTTACAGTTTTCGATGTTACTTTCGAAAGTTCATAATTAGATTGAATGACCACATTTGACATTTCAAATGTAACATTCCATTTAATACTATTCAATAGTTCATGTGGTAGGGAACTTAGTAAATTGATACATAATAGATACAAATATATAAATTTGAATGTTTCTATTTCAAATATTGCAAAATTCCAATATTACATTTAAAAGCAAGCATTAGAAATACTATTACAAATATATAAATTCAAATTTTTCGAATTTGAATAACGCAAAATTTGAATCGAATTATTAGAAAAATTGAATATTACATTTAACCCCTTAGTGACCAGAGCACTTTTCCATTTTCTGTCCGTTTGGGACCAAGGCTATTTTTACATTTCTGCAGTGTTTGTGTTTAGCTGAAATTTTCCTCTTACTCATTTACTGTACCCACACATATTATATACCGTTTTTCTCGCCATTAAATGGACTTTCTAAAAATACCATTATTTTCATCATATCTTATCATTTACTATAAAAAAAATTATAAAAACATAATTTATGTAAGAACTTACCTGATAAATTCATTTCTTTCATATTAGCAAGAGTCCATGAGCTAGTGACGTATGGGATATACATTCCTACCAGGAGGGGCAAAGTTTCCCAAACCTTAAAATGCCTATAAATACACCCCTCACCACACCCACAATTCAGTTTAACGAATAGCCAAGAAGTGGGGTGATAAGAAAAAAGTGCGAAAGCATATAAAATAAGGAATTGGAATAATTGTGCTTTATACAAAAAATCATAACCACCACAAAAAAAGGGCGGGCCTCATGGACTCTTGCTAATATGAAAGAAATGAATTTATCAGGTAAGTTCTTACATAAATTATGTTTTCTTTCATGTAATTAGCAAGAGTCCATGAGCTAGTGACGTATGGGATAATGACTACCCAAGATGTGGATCTTTCCACACAAGAGTCACTAGAGAGGGAGGGATAAAATAAAGACAGCCAATTCCTGCTGAAAATAATCCACACCCAAAATAAAGTTTAATGAAAAACATAAGCAGAAGATTCAAACTGAAACCGCTGCCTGAAGTACTTTTCTACCAAAAACTGCTTCAGAAGAAGAAAATACAACAAAATGGTAGAATTTGGTAAAAGTATGCAAAGAGAACCAAGTTGCCACTTTGCAAATCTGATCAACCGAAGCTTCATTCCTAAACGCCCAGGAAGTAGAAACTGACCTAGTAGAATGAGCTGTAATCCTATGAGGCGGAGTCTTACCCGACTCAAAATAGGCAAGATGAAATAAAGATTTCAACCAAGATGCCAAAGAAATGGCAGAAGTTTTCTGGCCTTTCTAAAACCGGAAAAGATAACAAATAAACCAGAAGTCTTTCGGAAAGACTTAATAGCTTCAACATAATATTTCAAAGCTCTAATAACATCCAAAGAATGCAACGATTTCTCCTTAGAATTCTTAGGATTAGGACATAATGAAGGAACCACAATGTCTCTACTAATGTTGTTGGAATTCACAACTTAGGTAAAAATTCAAAAGAAGATCGCAACACCGCCTTATCCTGATGAAAAATCAGAAAAGGAGACTCACAAGAAAGAGCAGATAATTCAGAAACTCTTCTGGCAGAAGAGATGGCCAAAAGGAACAAAACTTTCCAAGAAAGTAATTTAATATCCAATGAATGCATAGGTTCAAATGGAGGAGCTTGACGAGCCCCCAGAACCAAATTCAAACTCCAAGGAGGAGAAATTGACTTAATGACAGGCTTTATACGAACCAAAGCTTGTACAAAACAATGAATATCAGGAAGAATAGCAATCTTTCTGTTGAAAAAGAACAGAAAGAGCAGAGATTTGACCTTTCAAGGAACTTGCGGACAAACCCTTATCTAAACCATCCTGAAGAAATTGTAATATTCTCGGTATTCTAAAAGAATGCCAAGAAAAATGATGAGAAAGACACCAAGAAATATAAGTCTTCCAGACTCTATAATATATCTCTCTGGATACAGATTTACGAGCCTGTAACATAGTATTAATCACAGAGTCAGAGAAACCTCTTTGACCAAGAATCAAGCGTTCAATCTCCATACCTTTAAATTTAAGGATTTCAGATCCTGATGGAAAAAAGGACCTTGAGACAAAAGGTCTGGTCTTAACGGAAGAGTCCACGGTTGGCAAGAGGCCATCCGGACAAGATCCTCATACCAAAACCTGTGAGGCCATGCCGGAGCTACCAGCAGAACAAACGAGCATTCCTTCAGAATCTTGGAGATTACTCTTGGAAGAAGAACTAGAGGCGGAAAGATATAGGCAGGATGATACTTCCAAGGAAGTGAAAATGCATCCACTGCCTCCGCCTGAGGATCCCGGGATCTGGACAGATACCTGGGAAGTTTCTTGTTTAGATGAGAAGCCATCAGATCTATTTCTGGAAGTTCCCACATTTGAACAATCTGAAGAAATACCTCTGGGTGAAGAGACCATTCGCCCGGATGCAACGTTTGGCGACTGAGATAATCCGCTTTCCAATTGTCCATACCTGGGATATAAACCGCAGAGATTAGACAGGAGCTGGATTCCGCCCAAACCAAAATTCGAGATACTTCTTTCATAGCCAGAGGACTGTGAGTCCCTCCTTGATGATTGATGTATGCCACAGATGTGACATTGTCTTATCTGAAAACAAATGAACAACTCTCTCTTCAGAAGAGGCCAAGACTGAAGAGCTCTGAAAATTGCACGGAGTTCCAAAATATTGATCGGAAATCTCACCTCCTGAGATTCCCAAACCCCTTGTGCCGTCAGATACCCCCACACAGCTCCCCAACCTGTAAAACTAGCATCTGTTGAGATTATAGTCCAGGTCGGAAGAACAAAGAAGCCCCCTGAACTAAACGATGGTGATCTGTTCACCATGTCAGAGAGTGTCATAAAATCGGTTTAAAGATATTAATTGAGATATCTTTGAGTAATCCCTGCACCATTGGTTCAGCATACAGAGCTGAAGAGGTCGCATGTGAAAACGAGCAAAGGAGATCGCATCTGATGCGGCAGTCCTAAGACCCAACATTTCCATGCATAAGGCTACCAAAGGGAATGATTGTGACTGAAGGTTTTGACAAGCTGATATCAATGTTAAACTTCTCTTGACTGACAAGGACAGAGTCATAGACACTGAATTTATCTAGAAACCTAAAAAGGTTACCCTTGTCTGAGGAATCAATGAACTGATTGGTAAATTGATCCTCCAACCATGAACTTGAAGAAACAACACAAGTCGATTCGTATGAGATTCTACGAAAATGAGAAGACTGAGCAAGTACCAAGATATCGTCCAAATAAGGAAATACCAAAACCCTATTCTCTGAATACAGAAAGAAGGGTACCGAGAACCTTTGAAAAAAATTCTTGGAACTGAGGCTAGGCCAAACGGTAGAGCCACAAAACTGGTAATGCTTGTCTAAAAAGAGAATCTCAGACACTAAAAGTAATCTGGATGAATCGGAATATGCAGATACACATCCTGTAAATCTATTGTAGACATATAACGCCCTTGCTAAACAAAAGGCAGGATAGTCCTACAGTAACCATCTTGAATGTTGGTATCCTAACATAACGATTCAATAATGATAGATCCAGAACTGGTCTGAAGGAATTGACCTTCTTTGGTACAATGAAGAGATAAAATAAAACCCCAGCCCCTGTTCCAGAACTGGAACTGGCATAAATACTCCAGCCAACTCTAGATCTGAAACACATTTCAGAAATGCTGAGCCTTGCTGTGTTAACTGGGACACGGGAAAGAAAAGAATCTCTTAGCAGGAGGCCTTAACTTGAAGCCAATTCTGTACCTTTCTGAAACAATGTTTCTGAAACCAGAGATTAAGAACGGAATTGATCCAAATTTCTTTGAAGAAAACGTAATCTGCCCCATACCAGCTGAGCTGGAATAAGGGCCGCACCTTCATAGGTACTTAGGAGCTGGCTATAGGTTTCTATAAAGCTCGGATATATTCCAAACTGGAAATAGTTTCCAAACTGAAACCGCTCCTGAGGATGAAGGATCAGGCTTTTGTTCCTTGTTGTGAGGAAAGGAACGAAATGATTATTTACCCTGAAAAGAAAGGGAAAGCAAAGTTGACTTAGAAGACATGTCAGTATTCCAAGTTTAATCCATAAAGCTTTTCTAGCTAAAATAGCTAGAGACATATACCTGACATCAACTCTAATGATATCAAAAGATGGTATCATCAATAAAATTATTAGCATGTTATAGAATAATAATAATGCTATAAAATTATGATCTGTTACTTGTTGCGCTAAAGCTTCTAACCAAAAAGTTGAAGCTGCAGCAACATCCGCTAAAAATATAGCAGGTCTAAGAAGATTATCTGAACATAAGTAAGCTTTTCTTAGAAAGGATTCAATTTTCCTATCTAAAGGATCCTTAAATGAAGTACTATCTGCCATAGGAATAGTAGTACATTAGCAGGAGTAGAGACAGCCCCATAACCTTAGGGATTTTTGTCCCAAAAAACTCTAATCTGTCAGATGGCACAGGATATAATTTGCTTAAACGTCTAGAAGGAGTAAATAAATTACCCAAATTATTCCATTCCCTGGAAATTACTTCAGAAATAGCATCAGGGAGATAAAACACTTCTGGAATAACTACCTTATTTAAACGTTTACATTTAGTATCAAGAGGACCAGAATCCTCTATTTCTAATGCAAATAACACTTCTTTAAGTAAAGAACGAATAAATTCCATCTTGGACAAATACAAAGATTTATCAGCATCAAAATGATGATGTTCATTTTAAAAATTCATCTGAAAAAAAGAGAAGTTTTAAAAGACTTTTATGTATACTAGAAGGAGAAATAACAGACATAGCCTTCTTAATGGATTTAAAATAAATAAAATCTCTTATGTTATCAGGAACACTCTGAAAATTAGATGTTGACGGAACAGCAACAGGTAATGTAACAGTACTAAAGGAAATTTTATCTGCATTAATAAGTTTGACATGACATGCAATACAAATAACAGCTGGAGAAACAGATACCAAAAGTTTATAGCAGACTTAGCTTGGTAGCTCCAGCACTGTGCAGTGATTTTCCTGTAGTAACTTCTGACTCAGTTGCAACGTGGAACATCTTGCAATATGTAAAAGAAAAAAACAACATATAAAGCAAAATTGATCAAATTCCTTAAATGACAGTTTCAGGAATGGGAAAAAAATGCCAGTGAACAAGCTTCTAGCAACCAGAAGCAATAAATAATGAGACTTAAATAATGTGGAGACAAAAAATGACGCCCAAATTTTTTAGCGCCAAAAAAGACGCCCACATTATTTGGCGCCTAAATGCTTTTGGCGCCAAAAATGACGCCACATCCGGAACGCCGACATTTTTGGCGCAAAATAACGTCAAAGAATGACGCAACTTCCGGCGACACGTATGACGCCGGAAACGGAAATAGAATTTTTGCGCCAAAAAAGTCCGCGCCAAAAATGACGCAATAAAATGAAGCATTTTCAGCCCCCGCGAGCCTAACAGCCCACAGGGAAAAGTCAAATTTTAAGGTAAAATATGTTAAATTAAAATGCATTATCCCAAATATGAAACTGACTGTCTGAAAAATAAGGAAAGTTGAACATTCTGAGTCAAGGCAAATAAATGTTTGAATACATATATTTAGAACTTTATAAACAAAGTGCCCAACCATAGCTTGGAGTGTCACAGAAAATAAGACTTACTTACCCCAGGACACTCATCTACATATAGCAGATAGCCAAACCAGTACTGAAACGAGAATCAGCAGAGGTAATGGTATATATAAGAGTATATCGTCGATCTGAAAAGGGAGGTAAGAGATGAATCTCTACGACCGATAACAGAGAACCTATGAAATAGACCCCGTAGAAGGAGATCACTGCATTCAAATAGGCAATACTCTCCTCACATCCCTCTGACATTCACTGCACGCTGAGAGGAAAACCGGGCTCCAACTTGCTGCGGAGCGCATATCAACGTAGAATCTAGCACAAACTTACTTCACCACCTCCATCGGAGGCAAAGTTTGTAAAACTGAATTGTGGGTGTGGTGAGGGGTGTATTTATAGGCATTTTAAGGTTTGGGAAACTTTGCCCCTCCTGGTAGGAATGTATATCCCATACGTCACTAGCTCATGGACTCTTGCTAATTACATGAAAGAAATATGAGGAAAAATGGAAAAAAACACACTTTTTCTAACTTTGAACCCCAAAATCTGTTACATATCTACAACCACCAAAAAACACCCATGCTAAATAGTTTCTAAATTTTGTCCTGAGTTTAGAAATACCCAATGTTTACATCTTCTTTGCTTTTTTTGTAACTTATAGGGCCATAAATACAAGTAGCACTTTGCTATTTTCAAAACATTTTTTTTTCAAAATTAGCGCTAGTTACATTGGGACACTGATATCTTTCAGGAATCCCTGAATATCCATTGACATATATATATTTTTTTTTAGAAGACATCCCAAAGTATTGATCTAGGCCCATTTTGGTATATTTCATGCCACCATTTCACCGCCAAATGCGATCAAATACAAAAAATTGTTCACTTTTTCACAAATTTTTTCACAAACTTTCAGTTTCTCACTGAAATTATTTACAAACTGCTTGTGCAATTATGGCATAAATGGTTGTAAATTCTTCTCTGGGATCCCCTTTGTTCAGAAATAGCAGACATATATGGCTTTGGCATTGCTTTTTGGTAATTAGAAGGCCGCTAAATGCCACTGCGCACCACACGTGTATTATGCCCAGCAGTGAAGGGGTTAATTAGGGAGCATGTAAGGAGCTTTTTGGGGTATTTTTAGCTTTAGTGTAGTGTATTAGACAACCCCAAGTATTGATCTAGGCCCATTTTGGTATATTTCATGCCACCATTTCACCGCCAAATGCGATCAAATTAAAAAAAACATTACATTTTTCACAATTTTAGGTTTGTCACTGAAATCATTTACAAACAGCTTGTGCAATTATGGCACAAATGGTTGTAAATGCTTCTCTGGGATCCCCTTTGTTCAGAAATAGCAGACATATATGAATTTGGCGTTGCTTTTTGGTAATTAGAATGCTGCTAAATGGCGCTGCGCATCACACGTGTATTATGGCTAGCAGTGAAGGGGTTAATTAGGTAGCTTGTAGGGAGCTTGCAGGGTTAATTTTAGCTTTAGTGTAGAGATCAGCCTCCCACCTGAAACATCAGACCCCCTGATCCCTCCCAAACATCTCTCTTCCCTCCCCTACCCCACAAATGTCCCCGCCATCTTAAGTACTGGCAGAAACTCTGCCAGTACTAAAATAAAAGGAAAATTTGTGCATTTTTGTGCATTTTGTTTTAGCATATTTACATATGCTTCTGTGTAGGATCCCCCTTAGCCCCCAACCTCACTGATCCCCCACCCAACAGCTCTCTAACCCTCCCCTTCTGACTTAATGTGCGCCATCTTGGGTACTGCCAGTACCCATTTTAGTGAAAATATGTTTTTTTTATTAAAAAAATTTCCTTTTTATGTAGTGTAGCTTCCCCCCCCAATACCAACCCCCCACCCCTTCCAGATCGCTTAAATGCTTTCTTTTAAAAATGTTTATTTCATTTTTTAATACACTTTACTCTTTACTTTTTTTCTGTAGTGTAGCGGTTCCCACCCGCTCCCGCCCCGTGCACGCGCCCGCCCGCCACCCACCGTGCACGCGCGCGCGCCCGTGCGTGCCCCCGAAGGCTCCGCCCCCGATCCCGCCCCCCTCCACCTTCCAGATCTCACCGATGGCCGCCCACCCGCCTCCCAAGTCGGCTCCCACCCACCAACGATACCGGCCATCGATGTCCGGTGCAGAAAGGGCCACAGAGTGGCTCTCTCTGCATCGGATGGCCAGAAAGTGTTATTGCAGGATGCCTCGATGTCGAGGCATCACTGCAATAACCGGAAAGCAGCTGGAAGCGAGCAGGATCGCTTCCAGCTGCTTTCCAGACTGAGGACGTGCAGGGTACGTCCTCAGGCGTTAACTGCCTTTTTTTAGAGGACGTACCCTGCACGTCCTCGGTCATTAAGGGGTTAAAGAAAGCATAATTAATACTATTACATCAAATAAATGTTAGAATTTTGTACAAACATTCAAAATTCGAAATGAACGAATGTGTTAAAATTCGTTTCATTTTTCAAATGTAGCGAAACATTCACCCATCCCTAGTAATAAAAAGGTAACATCTATCTTTTTAAACAATAACAATTTTCTAGTAGACTGTCCTTTATAAGGTACATTAAAACAGCCATAGGACATATTGTAGCTAAAGTAAGCCACATGATTTTTTTAAATGAGAGCACTTATCACAACCACCTTAACGAGGGGATGAGTTACCAAGTCTGGTTTAGTAGAGATCTGAATGTGTCTTTTTCTACAATCCAGCACCCTCCTCTTGCTTGGCCCAAGTGGCATAATTTAGCAGAGATGTAACACTTTATGTAGCATGCGATACATTAAACTCCCTCCTTGACCCACTACAATCTGGATTTCGCTACCCTTCACTCCACAGAGACAGCAATTGTTAACCAATGACCTACTTACAGCAAAATCCAAAGGCCACTTCTCTCTGCTTATCCTCCTTGATCTGTCTGCAGCCTTTGATACTGTCAACCACCCTCTTTTGCTCCAAACTAGGGCTGCACGATTAATCGCATATGCAATTTAAAACCGTGATTAATAGCCGCGATTTAAAACTGCAAGAGTACGCAATAAAAAAAAAAAAAAAAAAGAAGATCTGTTCATCATGAAAACGGAGGAGGAAAGGGAGGATGAGAGTCAATGACACATCCCCCATGTTTTCCAGGACAGTCACTCAGCTAAATGACTAACACATGAAGTAGTTTGCATTGTACTACCTTTACTGCAATTAGAAACCCAAATCGTGTTGCTGGACAGTCAGCACTTTTCAGGTTTCTCCATGCACTCTGCTTCATATGTTACTTATACCACAGCTAGACTGACTGCCCAAGAAAACATGGACAATGTGGTAAGAACTGGACAGCTAATTTAATTTCAATTAAATTTGTATGTGTTGAGTTCACTTGTTTGTATTATGTACACTAACTATAACTGTTCTTAGTGTTATGTTATGTACTACAGAATAGCTGTGTGATGTAATATGACAGGCTGCAGGATGTGTCAAGATTGACCTTATCAATGCCACATTCCTCATGTTTGCCTGGACAGTCACTCATCTAAATGAATAACAAATGCAACAGTGTGTGCATTGCACTACCTTTACTGCACTTATACACAAATCATACTGCTGTAAAGTCAGCTTACACAACTTCATATGTTAATCGTACCACAGCTAGACTGACAGACCAAGAAAACATGACAATGTTGTGTCAGAAGACCTAAGAACTGGCTAGTGTCTACTATGTAACCACAGCACAGTCAGCTAATTTTATTTTAACTATTTTGTGGTTTGTATTTTGATGCTCCCAGAGTGTATTGGACATTAAGAAACATTTACATTAAGATTCTGTAGTGATAAATATTTTTTTTTATTGAAAAATTAAGATGTTCTAGTCATTTATAAGAAAATCACAAATATTTTGGGTCCAAAAACGCGATTTTCATTTTTGCCAATATCGTCCAGCCCTACTCCAAACCCTCCAATCCTTCGGCATCTGCAACACTGCTCTCTCATGGTTCTCTTCCTATTTGTATAACTGTACCTTTAGTGTAGCCTTCTGTGGGGCATCCTCTGCCCCATTACCTCTTTCTGTTGGGATACCACAAGGATCTAACCTCGGTCCCCTTCACAACCTACACGTCATCATTAGGTTCCTTAATAAAGTCCCACAGGTTTCAATATCATTTGTATGCCGACAACACACAAATCTACCTCTCCGCACCAGACTGACCTATCTCCTTCCTTGCTAAGCCGTGTCACTAACTGTCTCTCTCATATCTCATCTTGGATGTCCTCTCACTACCTCAAGCCAAATCTTTTCAAAACTGAGCTCCTTATTTTCCCCCCTTCTTCCAAAATCTTCACCCCCCCATTTCTCTATAATGGTTGATAACTCCATCATTACCCCAACCCCACATGCCCGATGTCTTGGGGTCACACTTGACTCAGATCTTTCCTTCACTTCTCACATTCAGTCCTTGGCTAAAGCCTGCCGCTTCCATCTTAAAAACATCTCTAAAATTAGACATTTCCTAACACAAGACACAACTAAGATTTGTATCCACTCTCATCCTTTCCCACCTCGACTACGGCAACTCCATCCTCTCTGGTCTCCCTAGCTGCCGCCTTGCTCCTTTACAATCATCTGCCTCTGTCAGGCTCATCTTCCTTACACATCGCTGCTCATCTGCTGCACCTCTATGGAATTCTCTGCCTCGCTCTTCAAGACTCTGCCCTAGTACAGGGAGTGCAGAATTATTAGGCAAATGAGTATTTTGACCACATCATCCTCTTTATGCATGTTGTCTTACTCCAAGCTGTATAGGCTCGAAAGCCTACTACCAATTAAGCATATTAGGTGATGTGCATCTCTGTAATGAGAAGGGGTGTGGTCTAATGACATCAACACCCTATATCAGGTGTGCATAATTATTAGGCAACTTCCTTTCCTTTGGCAAAATTGGTCAAAAGAAGGACTTGACAGGCTCAGAAAAGTCAAAAATAGTGAGATATCTTGCAGAGGGATGCAGCACTCTTAAAATTGCAAAGCTTCTGAAGCGTGATCATCGAACAATCAAGTGTTTCATTCAAAATAGTCAACAGGGTCGAAAGAAGCGTGTGGAAAAACCAAGGCGCAAAATAACTGCCCATGAACTGAGAAAAGTCAAGCGTGCAGCTGCCAAGATGCCACTTGCCACCAGTTTGGCCATATTTCAGAGCTGCAACATCACTGGAGTGCCCAAAAGCACAAGGTGTGCAATACTCAGAGACATGGCCAAGGTAAGAAAGGCTGAAAGACGACCACCACTGAACAAGACACACAAGCTGAAACATCAAGACTGGGCCAAGAAATATCTCAAGACTGATTTTTCTAAGGTTTTATGGACTGATGAAATGAGAGTGAGTATTGATGTGCCAGATGGATGGGCCCGTGGCTGGATTGGTAAAGGGCAGAGAGCTCCAGTCCGACTCAGACGCCAGCAAGGTGGAGGTGGAGTACTGGTTTGGGCTGGTATCATCAAAGATGAGCTTGTGGGGCCTTTTCGGGTTGAGGATGGAGTCAAGCTCAACTCCCAGTCCTACTGCCAGTTTCTGGAAGACACCTTCTTCAAGCAGTGGTACAGGAAGAAGTCTGCATCCTTCAAGAAAAACATGATTTTCATGCAGGACAATGCTCCATCACATGCGTCCAAGTACTCCACAGCGTGGCTGGCAAGAAAGGGTATAAAAGAAGAAAATCTAATGACATGGCCTCCTTGTTCACCTGATCTGAACCCCATTGAGAACCTGTGGTCCATCATCAAATGTGAGATTTACAAGGAGGGAAAACAGTACACCTCTCTGAACAGTATCTGGGAGGCTGTGGTTGCTGCTGCACGCAATGTTGATGGTGAACAGATCAAAACACTTACAGAATCCATGGATGGCAGGCTTTTGAGTGTCCTTGCAAAGAAAGGTGGCTATATTGGTCACTGATTTGTTTTTGTTTTGTTTTTGAATGTCAGAAATGTATATTTGTGAATGTTGAGATGTTATATTGGTTTCACTGGTAAAAATAAATAATTGAAATGGGTATATATTTGTTTTTTGTTAAGTTGCCTAATAATTATGCACAGTAATAGTCACCTGCACACACAGATATCCCCCTAAAATAGCTATAACTAAAAACAAACTAAAAACTACTTCCAAAACTATTCAGCTTTGATATTAATGAGTTTTTTGGGTTCATTGAGAACATGGTTGTTGTTCAATAATAAAATTAATCCTCAAAAATACAACTTGCCTAATAATTCTGCACTCCCTGTATTGAAAGCTTCAAGCACTCCCTAAAGACTCTACTATTCAGGGATGCCTACAAACTACACTAAACTTCCTATCTCCACTGCTATCCCATTGAACCCCTTAGCGTGTAAGCCTATGAGCCCAGCTGTTTGTAGTTCACCTTCATAAGAGAATCCTACAACAGCACAACTCCCGGAAGGGCCCTCTACACATTTGATCCCTGTAAATGTTATCTTGTATACCCTAAGTTTATAGCTCTGCAGAATCTGTTGGCGCTCTACAAATATATATATATATATATATATATCAGTGACGTGCAGTGAAGTCAGAGGTTGGTGAGGCACTTGCTATGATATGCCCGACAAACCCATATATGAACCTAATCGATGTAGCTTAAATATACAAATAATTTAGCAGGTTGCACAAGGGCAATTAGCACATTAATTACAACACACACTTTAACTATATTTTATTTGCTGTTTAGAGAGGTTAAATGACATATACATATTTGTGTCACTGGCTGTGTAATTGTATTAATGGTAAAAAGAAATCAAATAATTGCCTGAGAGTGACAGATGACAGTCAGACGCCATTTCTGCACTGTGGAAAGATTCTCCACAGTGCAGAAATGGCGTCTGACTGTCATCTGTCACTCTCAGGCAATTATTTGATTTCTTTTTACCATTAATACAATTACACAGCCAGTGACACAAATATTTATATGTCATTTAACCTCTCTAAACAGCAAATAAAATATAGTTAAAGGGACATGCTCTATTAGAATCATGCAAGTTTTATTTTGAATTTCCTATCCCTTTAAAGGAATATGAAACCCATATTTTTTCTGTCATGATTCAGAAAAAAGCAGCAGTTTTAAGCAGCTTTCTAATGTACTCCTATTATAATTTTTTTGAGTAGTACATTAGAAATTTGCTTCAAATTGCATGCTGTATCTAAATTATGAAATAAAAAAATATTGGTTTCAAATCCCTTGAAAGTTTTAAAGACACAAATGCTGCTGAGCATATCTAGATATTTTTATTTCAACAAAAATTAACAAGTGATCAATACTGCAAACACTACTGCTGCCACTCAAGAAACGCACATGCTCTATCCCACTAGGTATGCTTTTCAACAAAGGTTTAAAAAAGAGTTAATTAAATAATAATACAATTACATTAGAAAGTTTCCAATTTTTATCAGAATCATGGAAGTTTAATACTTTAGCCAAGACAGTTAGCAAGCACGTGGCATGCTAAGTTATGTAAACAGTGCTACTGTTAACCCAAAATGTACCAATGAATATCATTAATATGCAATGAATACAACATCTCTAAATTGGATTGTACATTCAAAATGCTATTCCTCATTTTCAGTCCCCTATTTCAGTGATATGGGTCTCTTTTATGCTGTTAGAGTCTGAGTTCAGGGGGTTAACATTAAACAGAAAATAAACACATAAAGGAAGTTGCATCTAAAAGGAAGATGTCTTTAAAATGACAATGTCCTTTACATTATAGATGCATGAGCCATAACTGGTCACATTTATATTACATAATTCACATAAATGCGTATAGAAAGATTATATAATCTATTAAAGGCAGTTAAATACAGTGATATATTATTTCTGCAGTGCACATTAATTTTATTATTCTATCCCTTGATCATCATATCAGTCAGGACTAGTCTCTCTCTGGACAACATGGTATATTAAAAAAAGAAAAGCAAAACGGACCAAATCATTACATAATCATTACATCATTACATAACTACTATTTGTGCACATTATTTTTTATTATAATATACCTTGATTCATGATCAAGGTATATTATAATAAAAATAATGTGGACAAATAGTAGTAAAACTATGTATTTCATTAACTCCCCTGCTGCTGCATCATTACATAACTACTATTTGTGCACATTATTTTTTATTATAATATACCTTGATTCATGATCAAGGTATATTATAATAAAAATAATGTGGACAAATAGTAGTATAACTATGTATTTCATTAACTCCCCTGCTGCTGCATCATTACATAACTACTATTTGTGCACATTATTTTTTATTATAATATACCTTGATTCATGATCAAGGTATATTATAATAAAAATAATGTGGACAAATAGTAGTATAACTATGTATTTCATTAACTCCCCTGCTGCTGCATCATTACATAACTACTATTTGTGCACATTATTTTTTATTATAATATACCTTGATTCATGATCAAGGTATATTATAATAAAAATAATGTGGACAAATAGTACTAACTCCCCTGCTTCTGCCTAGATGCGCTCTCCCGCTTTAAAAATGAAAGCATTAGCATAGACCCTTTCTGTTGTGACTTACCCGTAACAAATTAAGTATATGGCCAGGCTCCGGTGCTCCGGTGCTCCGTCGCTCCGTCCGCGTCCAAGTGAACCAGAAGGGATGAGCTGATCAGGTGGCAACACACAGCCCTTCCTTCACAGACTTTGCCGCCAGCCTACAAGTCTCCAATACTTCTGCGCTGCGCTCTGGATTCTTTCTTGCGCATGCGCAGGGAGCCAATCAATAACGGTCACGTTCTCCTGGTGTTGTCAATCACAGGAGAACATGACCGTCTGATTGGCTCCCTCTCTAAGAGGCATTACGAGTCATGCCTCCGATTGGCCAATATTTTCCTGGCTGACAATCAGTCAGCCTGTGACAGCCAGTGGGTGGTGTTTTGATCCTTCGCCGGTTATTTGAAAAATGCCATGATGTTACGCAATGGAGAGGTACAAAAGTACAGTGCCTCTCCATAGCGTAACTTGGGGAAAAAAAGTGAATAGTTGTGTTATGCCAGCAGGTGTCGCTAATGTTCATAATATGCACCCATGTTGCGCTATGGAGTATGTCTGCTCTGCATCTCCAAAGCGTAACATGGGGGAGAAATTAAAAAGTACATTTTTTTTTTTTAACACAATTTTTTAATTTTATTTATATTATACATTTAAATAAACTTTGGGCCCATATGGCAGGGTAGGCTCTGCCTACCCTGCCTCCTATGACTGCACGTCCTTGATATATATATATATATATATATATATATATATACATACACACACACACACACACACATATATATATATATATATATATATATATATATATATATATATATATAATCATATATATCATTAAAAAGCTAAAAGGAACATGATAAAAATGAAAACAGTTGAAAAATGTACAGCTAAAGCCAGTATATACTCAATATATGCAACAGTTCTTACCTGTAGTTTTGGGTAAGCAGCAGGATCCTTGATATATGGTTCCTGAAGCTGAATATAATAGCGACAAAATTCAGTAGGACAGTCTAAGGCAATCTGTGGATAAATTCTAAATAAATTATATGACAACATTTGATATTTTGCTAAAAAGTTATCAATTTTATTTGCTTTTTAAAGCATTGCAACAAATGCCCATTTAAATGGTACTAGAAGGTGTCTACTGCCCTCTCCATCATTAGAATTTGAAACTATTCCTAAATCATGACATTACATTTGATTAGTGCAGCAGTTTTATATATGGAATAGTGTAAAATCAACATATTGCTATATGGAAAGGCCATTTTTTCATCTTTTAAAGGGAAAAGCTACTTCTCCAAGATAAATACCCACGTTCCATTATAAGTGCTGTATTGGTATTTAATAATACTAAACTATGATGCTGCTAAAACCTGGGCCTCGATCCGATATGCAGCGTCGCCCGCAAAAGCCGGCAATGCCGAATTTTGCGCTGGTTTGGTATCACATATACGGCGTAACCTAGAAGTTACGCTCGTATATTTCTGCCTTCGGCCGTAGTTTTTTGGGCCATAGACAGGTATACCAAACCAGCGCAGTTTGGTATCCAATATACAGCGTAAGGACTTACGTGGCGAAAATTGAGAAATTCTACTCCATTTTCACCTCGCCACAAATTGCAGGCGAAGTAAGCCTTACGCTGTTTATTGGAGCCCCGTAGCTCCCTAAACTAGCTGCAAAATAAAAACATGAACCGTGAACTGCTAAATAAAACCTAACACCTAACGCATGCGCAAAGTCTATCTACCTGTCAACCACGATCCCCCGTCGCAATCCCTAATAAAGTATTTAACCCCTAAACCGCCGCTCCCGGACCCCGCCGCCACCTACATTAACTACACCCTAATGTGAGCCCCTTACTCCGCCGCCACCTACATTTACTACCCCCTAATGTGAGCCCCTTACACCGCCGCCATCTACATTATCTACCCCCTAATGTGAGCCCCTTACACCGCCGCCACCTACATTAACTACCCCCTAATGTGAGCTCCTACCCCGCGCCAGCTATATTAAAATTATTAACCCCTAATCTAATCCCACTATACCACCGCCACCTATATTAACTTATTAACCCCTAATCTAATCCCCCTATACCGCCGCCACCTATATTAAATTATTTAACCCCTAAAATACTAAACTATCCCTACCACTAAACCTAAGTCTAACCCTACAAATAGCCCTGAAAAGGGCTTTTTGCGTGGCATTACCCCAAAGTAAACAGCTCTATTGCCAGCCCTTAAAAGGGCTTTTTGTGGGCCATTGCCCTAAAGTAATCAGCTCTTTTACCAGCCCTTAAAAGAGCTTTTTGCGGGGCTTTGTCACAAAGTAATCAACTCTTTTGCATCTAATCTAAATCCCCCTACACCGCCGCCACCTATAATAAATGTATTACCCCCTAATCTAATCCCCCTACACCGCCGCCACCTAAATTAAATACATTAACCCCTAATCTAATCCCCCTACACCGCCGCCACCTATATTAACTATATTAACCCTAATTATATTAGGGTTAATATAGTTATTATATTATATATATTAACTATATTAACCCTAATTATATTAGGGTTACTATAGTTAATATAGTTATTATATTATATTTATTAACTATATTAACCCTAATTATATTAGGGTTAATATAGTTAAAATAGTTATTATATTATATATATTAACTATATTAGCCCTAATTATATTAAGGTTAATATAGTTAATATACGGCTAGATTTGGAGTTTGGCGGTAGATGGCCTGCTAACACTACGCGTGGTTTATGTCTAACGCACGGCATTGTTTGACTCCGGTATTTAGAGTTCAAAAAAGACCATCTAACGATGCTCCTAACGTGTGTATGTCACACGCGGAATCCTGCCCGCGTTAGACAGTCTCCCATAGAGATCAATGGAAAAGCAAAATAAATAGCTTTTTTCACCTAACACTCGATCTCGCGAAAAATACGCACAGCTCGGTCATATGACGCATACCACATCATGCACAACAATAACACGCCGCAAATGTCACAACAACAATCAATCAACAAAGCACACAAGCATTACACATTCACAAGCGGGGGGATTTTAAATAAAATTTAATACGGGGTATACGCATATACTTTAAGATGCGGAAATTCGCAAAATAACAACAAGGAATAAAAAATATATACATACACTAGAAAAATAATCGCATTCAATATCAATATATATTAGGACAAACATACATATACAACACTTCACTAATACCACACCATCGCAAATTCACATTTAAACAGAATACTATTGGACAATGTTATAGAAAACGACCACTATGACATCATCACATTCTACACATTCCACAAATACTAACTCAAAATGAGCATGCGCAAATTCACACAACTAATACACATTGCACTAATATTAATTGCTAATAAATCACACCTGAACACAATTTACAACGGAAATTGGTACATCATTAAACATTTACACAGGGTATATAAGCACCACACAAGCATGGCTTCTTTGACTGTGTTGCTGGTGGGTCTTTGGAGATTGGAGGTTTAAGATTAGAGAGTTTGTGCATTATTGTGAGTGAGTTAGTGTTAGCGTGAGAGAGTCAGTTGTTAGTGTTATCGTGAGTGAGTTAGTGGGAGTGGGAGTTAGTGGGAGTGGGAGAGAGTCAGTTAGTGGGAGCGTGAGTGAGTTAGTGGGAGTTGTTAGTGAGAGTTGTTAGTGAGAGTTAGTGCTAGTGTGAGTCAGTTAGTGGGAGTGTGAGTTAGTGGTAGTGGGAGTTAGTGAGAGTTAGTGGGAGTGTTTGTTAGTGAGAATTAGTAGTAGTGTGTTAGTGAGAATTAGTAGTAGTGTGAGTTAGCGAGCGAGTGATTTTTCTGTACACTTAACACATTTACACGCAAACACATTCAATACATACATACACTTATCAATAACACTACATACACTCCATACCCCATACCCCCTCATACTACACTCCATACCCCATTCCCTGTAGTCCCATTCCCTTTCATCCCATTTACTCTTATCCCATACCCCATACCCATCCCATACCCATCCCCTAGTTACATTTAGTTTACATATCCTCCTTTTAGTCTTCTTCTTCTTTTGGTTTATTTAAATACTCCTTACCCTCTTTGTTTTTTTAGATCCCTCTCACACTTTCAGCACTTTTTTTGTCTTTTCAGTTCTTTATTTTGACCCCCTTTCATTTCATCACACTCACTTTTTGTTTGATTATTTGGCGTTTAGTTTAGGGAACAGATGGAGGGCAGGCAGGGGAGAGGTAGAGGGGGGAGGAGAGGGAGGGGGAGAGGAACAGGGCAGGAAGGGGGGCAGGAAGGGGGGCAGGAAGCGGGGGTGGAAGCGGTGGGTGGACCCAGCCACTTGGTTCAAGATGAACAAGTGGCTGGGCCCAGTGGCGGACAGAGTAGGGCTTCACAGTCCGGGAAACAGAGGGCATCGTCACAGGGGAAGGCCAAGGCGACTAGGGAGGCGAGGTTTTCGATGGAGGAGAAGGAGGCCCTCGTAGAGGCCTATATGGCCAGGTATAGGAGGCTGCAGCACCAGAAGACTACCCCGACTGAGAAGAGGAGGCCCGACATTCCGCAGGAACCGGTGACGGCCCTGCCCTGGAAATCGAGTACTGCCGATGGGAGGAAATGTTGCGGCCCAGCATCTCCGAGGTGGATGTAGTCGGTATCGGAGGAATTGATACCGGGAACCTGCCATTCTCATCTGACGGTAAGCTCATTGAAGAATAAATTCACATACGAATGTATTTCAAGGGACACTATACGCAAACCTTTACTTTCATGATTGAGGTAGAGAATACAATTTGACAAAACATTTAAATGTACTTGTATTACCTAATTTGAATCATTCTTGAGATATATTTTAATGAAGAAATAGCCATGCACACGGTGAACCAATCACAGGAGGCAGCTATATTCAGCTAACAATCAGCATCTAAGCATATTTAGATATGCTTTTCAGCAAAAAATATCCAGAGAATGAAGCTAATTAGATAAGAAAAGTACATTAGAAAGTTGATTATAAATGTATGCTTCTAAATCATGAAAGATAAAACATTGGGTTTCATGTCCCTTTAAGGATCAGATTAATGCTATTACGCTGTTTACACGCATTCACAATTACTTTGCGGTTACATCAGTATCTAGGCTATAGGTTAGGTGTGCATTTAAACAGACTGAAAACAAACGCTAAAACATTCAGATTGACCAGAGATATCACAAACACGGTTTAGAAAATGCGGAAATCGTATTGATTGTTAGATTTCAAAGTGGATTAATGATTCTGCATTTGTAATTGTATCGTAAGCTAAGTCATTTAAAGCTTCATTTGCAAATATGCTAATATATACAATTTTTATTTTTTTAAATATACAGAGTCTGGGGAGGAGGCAGCACAAAAAATACAGCCTCCTCCATCTCCCCGGGATGAGAGTGGTGGGGAGGAATTTCCACTTCGGAGGGAAGAGGCCCCCCGTGACGAAGAGGGAACGGAAGCAGATGAAGAGGCCCCGGAAGCAGAGGAGGAGGCCGCGGAACCAGAGGCCCCTCAAGGACCCGCACACCGCCGTGCATGGGCACCCCGCCGTGCACGGGTACCCCGCCAAGCACAACAAGAGGAAATAGCGGAGGTGCGGGTTCTACTGGACTACATAGACCAGATGCGTAACTCCGGGATACAAAATATCGAAGGCCGAACTCGAATTCTTGATGGACAAAACCAAATAATTGAAGGCCAAAACCAAATAATAAACATACTTAATAGAATAGAACAAGGGCAAAACAGAATCATTAATCTACACCAAGAGATGTTTAATTTTTTCCGGGAGGCGCATGCTGGTCTGCCTCCTGCTGCTGGGCCTCCTGCTGCTGGGCCATCTTCTCCTGCCGGCCCATCTTCTCCTGCCGGGCCATCTCCTCCTGCCGAGCCATCTTCTCCTCCTCAGCCATCTTCTCCTCCTCAGCCATCTTCTCCTCCTCAGCCATCTTCTCCTCCTCAGCCATCTTCTCCTCCTCACCTTGGTCGTCCCAGTACGCTTCCTTCCACTCTTCCCACAACATCTCCAAGGAGAACTCGTCAGAGTCAGCAGTTGCCCCTCCCAGAGCCTCAGCCCCGTGGGAAGAGGGGAAGGAAGAGGAAGTAAGTATTTGTTTTCATGTTTAATGTTTTTTTTATTTAATGTGTAATGGATAGGTATGTGATGATGTGGTTTTCATACACTCTGTATATAATCTACTTCTATGGGACCGGGTCCATGGAGGAAGATTGTTTGCAGAGTGTTGGTTATAAGTGTGTGAAAACCACATCATCACATACCTATCCTTGTTCATGATATTGATTGTTTTCTGTGATGTGATGTCCAAACTGTTTCCTGAATCGCAAACAAAATTACCATTACAATTATCCATGATGGCATATTACTGTTTGAATGCCAATAACACAGCTTAAAGGGACAGTCAGAAAATTATTGATTACAAAGAAAACACTGTATTACGCATTATCAAGTTGGAAACAACGAAACATGGAGAAATACGTGTGACTTATGTGCTTACCCTTGTATCTATGACTATGAAAAATGACCACTTATTTGTTGTTCTGACATAACAACATTTTAGATATCAATGATCAATACATGGTAAATAATATGCTGTATGAGCACAAGGTTTTACATATACAAATGCTATCCAAATGCCCTCTAGTGGTCAAATTGTATAATGATTACATGCACTCTTCAAGCTCGAAGAAATGAGCACACGAACCTCATAGGTTTAGCTAGCAAATTAAAATAAACACAGACAAATGATTAATTGTTGAGAAACATTTGATATCATTGATATTACAAAATTGACTTTTAGAATAATGCAAAACATTATTTGTTTTCTAAACTGTCCCTTTAACAAAATTACATATGCTAACATATATTTGAAGATTGTTGGTATATCTACATGTACTTGTTGAAACAATACATTTTGAAATCAGATTTATATTGACGTTTTAAATAAAGTCTATTTTCTTAAAGAGACATTATTGTGTTAATTTATTTTTATAAAGACATTTGTTTTAACAATGAATATGGTTTAAAGTCCTTTTAGGAGTGGGGGGTGAAAATATGCTAACAATAATATATTTGGAGATTAACCAATGTGGAACTCATACATGATACAAAAATCAACATTTGCATTAAAGGGACAGTATACTATATTTTTAACAGAACTGTATGTAATAGACACTACTAGAAACAACAAGATTAACATATACTGATATCAATATTACAAAGCTTTAAACACTTTCAAAGAAAATCGGGTTAGCTCTATTGAAAATATAGATGAACCCCCATTACAACCGTAAAACAAGACAATACACCATCATACACAAAACAGGAGAAAGCTGGAGATGGTACTCACATGAAACTTAGAGGCTTGGCGAGGAGTCTGAAAATTACTTACATTTTATTTGAACAGAAGCAAAATGAAACGTGTATTTGTTAAATAATGAACTATCTAACTAGAGAACAAATGAAAAGATTTGATTTATAATGTGAGTGTCTAATGAACCTTTAATAAAATATACAACGAAATTACATTTAGAAGAAGTCGGCATCATATATTTAGCATATGATAAAGATAAATGCATATTGATTACTTTATTCGAACACAATAGCGCATATTTATGAATTAGATATCTTTAACATTAAACACAACAGTCATTTTTCAGAAAAAGGAACATATTGTTGACAGACATATTAAACAACATGGACTATAGAGATTTACACTTGCCTCGAAATATCATATGCATGAAAACATTTTGCTTTCGTTCGTTTATTCAACCAGACATCCAGCAAAAGAGAATGTGGTGGTCTTTATCAGCTACGGGTCAACAATGTAACATGATGCAAAAAATCCATATTCGCAAGGTTTTTAAAATTGGCTTCATTCACAAACGTGTTTAACGTGCACAAACAAATATTGCGGGACTACGTAATACAATCAGACGTTTTTTTACCTTTGCATGTGACGTCTTAATTAACATGGCGCTTCCTTGATCACGTAAGAACGCCATCCAATAAAAGGCACATTCTTGATCACGTAAGAACGCAAACAAAAAAAAGGCGCATCCTTGATCGCGTCAAAACGCAATCCAATAAAAGGCACATTCTTGATCACGTAAGAACGTCAGTCAATACAAGGAATCATTGGACAGCCTGGCAGGTGACGTCTTAAGCAACATGGCGCATCCGAGATCTTTGAAAAACCGCAGTCAATACAAGGACTCAGTTGACAGCTTGGCATATCAATAAGAAACGTATTTATATTTTAGTAACTAGTATGTGTGTAGATTGCTATCTAGGAATGTCACGAAATCATGAATCATCTTTTCGGACTTGACTGTCAGTTTAACTATAGCTATGGTGTATATCTTTAACATTTAAAAGATACACATGAGAAATACATATGCCATTGATGTTTTAAGATATGTTTAGATTGTTTTGGAATAACAATAATGACACATGTATTGATTAAACGTGTCATTTATTCAAGTTGAAAAATGGTCAGCCTACTTATAGCCATATATGGGAGGAGAAGTATTTTGTTAACATATTTGTTAAAAAATATTCATCATCTAAAATATGCGCATTACACACAGAGATTTGGTTACACTTTTACAATAAGATAGAATTGAAAATGAAATACATGTGCTGTCAACATTATAATAAGATTGTTTATTAATAAGATTATATGTCCTTGTTCATGTAAAAAGGACAAAAACGCTTTAGAAATGGAAATACATTCATTAACAATTGTGCTCACCATCACTTAAAGGGACATTATTTTGTTTTTAAAAAGAGGATACACATAGACAATACTATTTCAATAAAATGAACACTTTACAGGGATTATATCATTGTATCAATCCTCAGATCATTTGTTAAAGGTGCATCAATTCATGCAGAGTTTCTAAATACACACATGGATGTGAAAATTGAAATATACATATATACACAAATAACAATCTATATATACATATATAAAAGAATTACTATGCTAGTTTTAATCATGCAATGATAAAGCTTTGAGAAAAATATATAAAGACAAATAATAAAATTACATTGGAGATGTTAATCTTAAAGTCATTTACAATTGTATTACATATATGATTCTTGAAAATCCATTATTTTTGGTAGGTCCCTTTAAGGATCAACCAGATAAACTAGAGCTTCCAATCAATAAAATGAAGAATGAGGACAAAGAATCGTGCAATGACATGTCTTTTATTAGTATGTAAGAAAACATCAACAACGTTTATAAATAATCTTGTAAAAATAAGTAATATTTGAGCCATATGACAAGGTAACAGAGTGCATCACAGTCCATGAAGAGAGTTGCCAAGGGCCAGCATAGCCCCATTGGAGACATATGACAAGGTAACAGAGTGCATCACAGTCCATGAAGAGAGTTGCCAAGGGCCAGCATAGCCCCATTGGAGACATATGACAAGGTAACACAGTGCATCACAGTCCATGAAGAGAGTTGCCAAGGGCCAGCATAGCCCCATTGGAGACATATGACAAGGTAACACAGTGCATCACAGTCCATGAAGAGAGTTGCCAAGGGCCAGCATAGCCCCATTGGAGACATATGACAAGGTAACACAGTGCATCACAGTCCATGAAGAGAGTTGCCAAGGGCCAGCATAGCCCCATTGGAGACATACGACAAGGTAACACAGTGCATCACAGTCCATGAAGAGAGTTGCCAAGGGCCAGCATAGCCCCATTGGAGACATATGACAAGGTAACACAGTGCATCACAGTCCATGAAGAGAGTTGCCAAGGGCCAGCATAGCCCCATTGGAGACATATGACAAGGTAACAGAGTGCATCACAGTCCATGAAGAGAGTTGCCAAGGGCCAGCATAGCCCCATTGGAGACATATGACAAGGTAACAGAGTGCATCACAGTCCATGAAGAGAGTTGCCAAGGGCCAGCATAGCCCCATTGGAGACATATGACAAGGTAACAGAGTGCATCACAATCCATGAAGAGAGTTGCCAAGGGCCAGCATAGCCCCATTGGAGACATTTGACAAGGTAACACAGTGCATCACAGTCCATGAAGAGAGTTGCCAAGGGCCAGCATAGCCCCATTGGAGACATATGACAAGGTAACACAGTGCATCACAGTCCATGAAGAGAGTTGCCAAGGGCCAGCATAGCCCCATTGGAGACATATGACAAGGTAACAGAATGCATCATAGTCCATGAAGAGAGTTGCCAAGGGCCAGCATAGCCCCATTGGAGACATATGACAAGGTAACACAGTGCATCACAGTCCATGAAGAGAGTTGCCAAGGGCCAGCATAGCCCCATTGGAGACATATGACAAGGTAACAGAGTGCATCACAGTCCATGAAGAGAGTTGCCAAGGGCCAGCATAGCCCCATTGGAGACATATGACAAGGTAACACAGTGCATCACAGTCCATGAAGAGAGTTGCCAAGGGCCAGCATAGCCCCATTGGAGACATATGACAAGGTAAAAGAGTGCAACAGGCACAACAATAAACTTAGAAAAAGGCCAAATGGCAACAATAACAAAAACATCAACATGTGGACGGAGGATTCTTATCTGCGCCCTTGGAGCATCTCCAGATCCTCCACTTACTGGTCATCCTCTTCATCGTCCTGTGCATGTCCAGCTCCGGATTCAGGCCTTGAATTTAATAGCATGATCTGCCGCAGAGTCAAATCCTGAACCCGGAGCTGGGCCTGCATGGTGTCGTTCATCCCTCTCAGGACAGCTGCGTTCCTCAACACGGCCTGCTCTACTCGTGCTATACCTTCTAGCATGAGCCATGCTGAGTCACAGCCTAAAATAAAGAATAAATCAAATATTAAGGATAATTACACAATAGACGAAAAAATAAGCAAAGATACATTGTCATCATAAAGACACATCATTCTTTACATCAATTTGTTTAAATTGATTCTTTACACATTAAATATGTTATTCAGACAGACCGAAATCATTAAAGGGACAGTTTACTCAAACATGTTGTCCCCTTTAATTGGTTTTCGATGATCCACTTATACAGCTTGAGTGTATCAAATCTTGTTAAAGGATTTACATTGTACTTACATTAGCAATTTAAATATTTTAATTATACTGTGGTAGGCACACCTATCCTTAAACATTTTGGCGTTGAGGACAAGCTGTGTAAACATAGCAACCTGAAGAAATTACATTCCCACTGGGTTAGACAAGAGATAATGTATCAACATTTGTACATAAATTGTTGGATCCAAGTAGTGGTGATTGGTATATGAAAAAACAAAGGGTATAACCCAATAGGGGGCGCTAGTATGAATGGTATACAATATATATGTGTGCCTACGTGGTAATATATAAATGTTTCAGACCATTAATCGGCAGATTACTGGTATAGCATAGATACAATACTGGTGTGTGTGAGCACACTACTATATACCACAGTCCTGGATCAAAGGTGGATAACAAAGACAGTAAGTCCAAGGAAGTCCAATATGGTACAGGTATCTGTCTTCTATGAAGGCAGCACTCGATCTTCACCCTCCAAAGGTTAATAAATCTAAAATCAAACACAAGGAAAGAGGCGCCGTATGTGTGAATCTGAAACAGCCAACATCAGATATAAAACATGTGCAGGGTACTCACAATCTGGAAAGGCACTCTAGTGTGCCTATAGGAGCGGGCTGGTATTCACAGCACACCAGCTGGCTGATCTGGCAATCCCTGGTATCCAAGGTAGAAGATTCTGTGTCTAGACTGGTGGTGTATGATGTGTCCAGCAATATGGAAGCAGGAGCTCATATTGTTGTGGTGTAACAGATTCAGTTTCCTCTGATGAGCTGCAGGCTCTATTTGTAGCTGCTAATTCCTGGGTTCTTTGGGAAATATTTGCCTTCTTCTTGTCAGACTGCTTTGATGTGATAGGGCAACTTGACCTGATCATAGGACATCCCTGAAACACCACCAGTCTAGACACAGAATCTTCTACCTTGGATACCAGGGATTGCCAGATCAGCCAGCTGGTGTGCTGTGAATACCAGCCTGCTCCTATAGGCACACTAGAGTGCCTTTCCAGATTGTGAGTACCCTGCACATGTTTTATATCTGGTGATTGGTATATGTAGTGATATCAAATTAAAGGGACACTGAACCTAAATATTTAATTGACTGATTCAGATAGAGCATGACATTACAAATATGAAAAAATTACACATATTCTTTCAATGTTAGAATTCTCTAGCTAGATTTTGAATGCAAGAATGTAGGTTTATAGGGCAGGCCATATTTGTTTATCAACTTTGGTTGTCCCTGCTGGTTGATGGATACATTCATCCAACAATAAAGAAATGATGTCCACAATTATTTTCTATTTAAAATTAATTCTAGGCATTTCTTTGTTTCAATAAAGATAGCAAGAGAATGAAGAATAATTCATAAGAGTAGTAAATTATAAATTTGATTAACATTGCATGCTCTATTTGAATCACAATAGAAACAATTTTCCTTCAGTGTACCTTTAAGTATCTTATAATGTGGATTTTGAATGATACTTACAGCTGTGCCTGGGAAGGACAATCCGACATCCAGGACAATGAAGGTTGAGACAGGGGGGAGGGATGGGATTGTGTTGGGGAGGGATGGGATTGGGTTGGGGAGGGATGAGCTGCTGCTCCGGGGTAGGCCGTACAGCTGGGGAGTGGCGAGTTGGGGTCTGGGCAGCTGTACGGGCCATAATACGGGGAGAGCGGTGAAGGGGGGGTGAAGGGGCGTGTTTTGGGAGGGACAGGGAAGGGGCGTTTTTTGGGAGGGACAGGAAATGACAAATGGGAAGGGCCGGCAGGGGTCTGGGCCTGGGCAGGGGTCTGGGCCTGGGCAGTGGTCTGGGCATGGGCAGGGGTCTGTGACTGGTCAGGGGACTGGGCAGGGGCGGAAACCAGATGACCAGAGGTGGAGGATGCATCTGAAAAAAATAATCCAAATATATTAACATCTCATACATCATGAAATCAAATCAACGCATTTCAAATTGATTATGTTTTCAATATACTTCGAAGTGTGTTTGAATTTCTAAACAATTATGAAATGAGGATATGGTATGCATATAGGCACTCAGATGAATATCAATGACTGTCTGTACAATTATAACATTATTATTGTGTTTTGTCCTGGAATATGCATGTGACATAATGATGGCATGAATTTTAAATTTATTAAAAAAAAATATATATTTTCATGCTGCCTGATATAGAAAGGGGGCAGTAGTGTATTTGAACAGACAAATAATATTCCTTTTTAAAGTGCAAAAGCTGTAGACTTTGAATGTCTTCAATAAAATGATTTCCAATAAAGCAACATGTTGGAAACATGATAGATATATTTCACATACCATCAGACTTCAAGGAAGCCTCTTCCTCCTCCGTCACACATGTTAAATCAATCTCTGTAAAACATAACATGTTGTGTACACGTTAAGATCAGATATTATAACATATGTTACTGTTGATCAAAGACACACATCAATGTTGCATTAAAGATATACACACCCAAAGTTATGATTTACATCATTTTGATGGAGCATACAAATGACATTAGATTTGTTATTCTCAATGATTCCGATTTTCGATGTATTGTTTGTATTAATTTTAAAATCATAAAAGCATAGTACATAGAACATTTAAGATTTCTCATGTGTGTATCACTTGATGACTGTTGTCAAAAATGAACATGGAAACAAACATATGCTATACATCTTCTGAATAACAAAGGTGTAGACTAAGAAAGTTTTAATTATTAATCTTTCAATATTCAAATAAAATTAATATATAATCAGAGGAGTAAATTATATGTTTGTTTCAAATGTTATGCTTCATCAGAATTATGCTCATAATATTGATTACCAATACACCTTCAATGACATATAAATGAGTCAATGGACTTACCAGGAGACCGCAAAGGCGGCTCTGTGTCAGTGCTGGATTCCTGTGGGCTCCCCACACCAACTCTCTCTATGAATGATATAGATATATATTAGTGAACACATTTGGGATAGCACTAAATCACATCTGTAGCGAATTTTAAGAATAATCAACTTGAAAATGTGAAGAATAGAGCAGTCATTAAACAAAAAAATGCTTGATTGAATCAAGGGGATTCTGTTAAAAATTATGTATTGAACATATGTTTAATTTCTGACTATATTAGACATCAAACTCATCTCATACGATGCTATTGCATATCTAAATATACCCATTGATCAATGTTCTTAAAAGAATACACACAAACCACATTTTGAATAACAGCTGTTGACAAATATAAACAAAGACATGTGGCACATCGAGCCATTTGTGCAATGTACAGTAATCTTGTTTAGGACACAACACATTTATCACAATACAAAACCAAATTGATTAGTACAAATATGTAATCATGGTGCTGTTAGAGTATGCTGATATCTATAAAGTAACTCCAACAGTGAATATGTGAATTATATATCAATATTGTCTAATCCAAAGAATGTAAAGATGAATGAATCTATTGTTTATTAAAGGGAAACTGACATGATTTATTTCAATCATTGATTTCACTGTTCAAACTGTTCCAAATTATTTAACATTGACTCCTATTATAATTTGAATGTTGCTACATTTTAATCTTAAAGGCAGATAAGCAATATTGGATTCAATAAATATTGTTTGTTGAAGGTATCCACCAATCATCAATCAAAACCCAGGTTGGTCAACCAAAATTGAGCTGCAGATAAACGTACATTCTTGATTTTAAAATACATTTAGCAATAGAATATTTCACATATTATTATAGTATTATATTTAAATGTTGATTAATATTGCATGCTCTATCTGAATGACAACATTAATAATTTTAGATCAGTATCCCTTTAATATAAAATTATATTGATTTGACAATGTTGGTGTTAATGAATTCTCTACTCCATATGTTGATGTAATGAATGGGATTGAGCATGCAATTCCAATCTAATATGTTATTTAAGGATATCCTAAGAATTATTTAATTTTCATCTATTAAAGGGACATGAAGCTCTAAATGTGTAAATGTATACTTTTTTAAACTATGTACTACTGTTATCTGAACACATGATTTTAACTTTTGGAAATATGCCAATTTATGCATAGAAAAACAGCCGGATAATACCAGTAATGCATTGTTTAACCTAAACCAAAATCCATTAATTTGTTTATGATCTAAAACAATAGACTGAACCAATGTAGCTCATAAAATGTTTAAACAAAACAATAAAATCACGTTTAAAAATAATTCTATGTAAAATTTAGTTGGCATGTCCCTTAAATGACGTGATCAATTTCAAAAATTGAATCTATATTTTTAAAATCTAAACATATGCAAAATTGTGTGTATTATTTAAAAATGCATACAAATAAGATTAAGCAATACACAAGGGAAGAATATAAATTGGACATTCAAAGAATCTTACATTAAAATTAAGACATCCAGAATAGATGGGATATCTTAAATTCAAAACAAAATCAGAGTAGTCTTACAATGTAATCCTATTTTTTGGTTTTATTTATTCTTATTTGAAAAAAGTTTGAAAATCCATTTTGAAGATACATATAAATATTGAACAATGTGGATTTAGTATGTAATGTTCTGTCCATGTTTCTAAGACAAATGTCAATTAAAATGAGACATACCATACTGTGACAAGCCCTGCCTTGAGGATCCAGCACCAACATCCAGATCTGTAATATATTAAATGAGGATTGGATATCATTAATACAAATCATGCCATGTTTAAAATCTTTACATTATTAGCAAATCAATTAAAAAATATTAATCCTTTGGTAGTCCCATGAGTTAATTGTTTCCTCAATTCAATTCATGATAAATATATCCTGTACTCTTATTTTCAATCAGTTGTGTTGTTTACTGTAGCTTTAATTATTTTTTTGTGTTATTTCATTCTCATCAATTGATGGGCATATGTTATAATTTATTTGGATTCTTCTTTTTTTATTATGTATAATATTGAAAATAAGAATACTGTATTCTTCAGATATATAATAATTCACATTTAATTTTGACCAACATGTGTAAAGCAATGCCACTTACAGCAAACCCATGTTAACGTGTATGCGCAATTCCATTTTCGCGATCATTGCGCAATGATTCCAAGCGGAATTACGCATCCGTCATTTGACCAACATGTATAAAGCAATGCCACTTACAGCTAACCCATGTTAACGTGTATGCGCAATTCCATTTTCGCGATCATTGCGCAATGATTCCAAGCGGGATTACGCATCCGTCATTTGACCAACATGTATAAAGCAATGCCACTTACAGCAAACCCATGTTAACGTGTATGCAAAATTCAATTTTCGCGATCATTGCGCAATGATTCCAAGCGGAATTACGCATCCGTCATTTGACCAACATGTATAAAGCAATGCCACTTACAGCTAACCCATGTTAACGTGTATGCGAAATTCCATTTTCGCGATCATTGCGCAATGATTCCAAGCGGAATTACGCATCCGTCATTTGACCAACATGTATAAAGCAATGCCACTTACAGCTAACCCATGTTAACGTGTATGCGAAATTCAATTTTCGCGATCATTGCGCAATGATTCCAAGCGGAATTACGCATCCGTCATTTGACCAACATGCATAAAGCAATGCCACTTACAGCTAACCCATGTTAACGTGTATGCGAAATTCCATTTTCGCTCTGTGACGCATATTCTGTAGAGCGCAAGAAACATCATTCCTATTTTATGTGTCACTAATATAAAATCAGATATCTAAACATCATATGTAGTGTATGTTGTGAGATCTGTATAGGTTTAGTATCTGACTATATACACATTTTTTTTAAAAAAATCAAATATTATGATATTATATGAAGTTGGATAGTTACCTGGTTCAGATTCTCCATCATCTCCTCCCAGGCCACCGGACGGAGAAGCAGCTGCCCTGGCCCCCGCGTCAGGACTTTCAGATCCTGCAGCTGCGAGGGAAGAAGAGGAGGCCGAGTATGGCGAGGATCTAAATCTTTTGGGGACCCGGAGATTGAGGAGCTCGCATAAAGTCACCTCATAAGGGAGTAGGTAGAGTTTCCGCTGGGCCTCTCTTTTGCCCCCTCTTTTACGGGCTTGTACCCAGTCCCTTATGAGGTTGACTTTTTTTGTTAAGCGCAACCTCATATCTCCGAATCTCCTCATGATTTGATCCTGGCTCCTCTGGACGTCACACACCAATCTAACCGCATTGGTAATAGACTCCCAGAGGGCCTTCTTAACATGCGCATCTGTCAACCTCCTCTTGTTCCCAAACAGCTGGGGATAAAAGTCCTTGACGGTGTGGACCAGTGCAGCGCTCTCCTCCTTGGTGAACCTGGGAGCTGACATGCCTGCTGGGTTGTAGAATATAATTATTAATAAATATTATATACTGCCTGCAGGCATTAGAGAACTGACAAAGATGGCAACGTGTAATGGACTTTTATATGGTGAAGTAAACATGAGATGCACCATGGGACAAGTTATCTGTACATCTGATTGGATAAAAGTTTGAAATATTGTTAGAATGTCTGTGAGACCATCCTGACTCAAGTTGTGTTTGTGTGATGAACTCTGATTGGCCGTTCCTTAATGTTTCATATCTTAGTAACTTCCTTACACATACCTCCTGGGGTGCTGTAACTTCATTTTTCATGTAGACTTATTTGTAACTCATGGGCCTGTCATGCGGATATGTGTGACGCAGATTTAATATCCGTGATCCGTTAAATATTAATGATTAAATTCTCTTTAAAATCTAATACTGTCACATTATTAAATGTTGTAGACATTTCTCGGTTTAATAACGGTCTGTTTCTTTAATACAAATACACATTTAATATTGTATGTCTTTATTGTTCATAAAATCCATTTCTTTACTTATTGTGAAGTATTGATATTGCTCTATTAAATGTATTTCATAATGCACATTGATTGTGTGCTATTGCGTGACATTAGACTCTAATGTTTAAAGATGCTAATCTGGGGTTTCAAGATGCGTTTCCCACGCAATATTTCTGAATGTTCAAATTCAGGTTATAATGTCAGTAACTTGGATAATCTGTTTATAAATGTTAAACTACAGGTTTGTTTGTTATTAGTAAATAAACCTTGAGCTTGTATTTGTCTGAAGTGCTCATATATGTTATTGTGCAATGGCGTCTTTATTTTTAAATAGACATTACAAACAAACAATTGTATCAAATGATCTGTGAGATAGAAAATTGTTTAGACTTTAAAATGTAACTCAATTTATCTTAGTATTTATATATCCTCAACAGAAGAAATTTAAATGCACATGGTTGAGCCAATCACATAAGGCATCTCTGTGCATCCACCAATCTTCATCTACTGAGCCTATCTCGATATGCTTTTCAAGCAAAGTATGTCAAGATAAGAAGAGAAGTAAATACACTCTTTAAATCTCTTAAAGGGACACTGTCCAAACAAATTTAGCGTTCGTGATTCAGATTGAGCATGAAATGTTAAGCAACTTTATAATTTAATCCGATTCTCAAATGTTAAGAATTATCTTTGTTATCTTTCTTTGCAAATCAATAATGATATTTTAGATTACGGACAATTGTTTCCAAAAAACCTGGGTTGTCCTTGATGATTGTTGGATAAATTAATCCAACAAAAAAAACCAAGTTCTGTCCAGAGTACTGAAGCAAATAAATTATCTATTTAATGCCTTATTTTTAAAGTAATGATAGCAACATCACAAGGAGCATTCATAATATGAGACAATTTTTAAAGTTGCTTAAAATAGAATACTCATTCAGAATGTATAAATCATTAATTTTTTAACTGTCTCCCTTTAAGTATATTTTGAGTTCATGTCCCTTTAAATAAACATTTCACAATAATGCTTGAAATATCCGAAACCTAGGCACCTTCCTTTTGCTAAATTAGTATAACATATGAGTAAAGCATATTTAGATTAACTTCTGGATTGTTTTACACACTGACTGAAATATATATTGTAAAGGAGGTATTTCTGAGTCTTCAGCTTAGAGGGACATTAAGCTATATGTTATTTATGCATTTTGGATAAGATTATAATATTTGAACAACTTAATATGTTTTGGTATTCAATCATTAGATTGTAATTATATATATTCTTGGATTAAATACATATCTACATAGGCTATTTTGATGCTGATTGTTGGTTGCACATAGATGCCTTATGTAATTGACTAAGATATGTGCATTGATGTATTTTTTTAAAAGTATATTTAAAGACTGAATGTAATTCTATAGTACTTTCTAAATATGTTTAAATTCTTTTATGAATTATTTAAATCAATCAATACACAATATACTTTGTGAATGTCCCTTTAAGGACCAAAACATTTGGAATGTTGATTTAACATTGTCAAAATAAACTAAAGGGGAATGAAAATTATATATAGATATGTGATGTCTAATCCAAGAGGTAAGATTTTAAAAACTACATAATATTAATAACTATAGTTAAATGACTCCACTAGAAAATTAAATCAATTAACCTGGCATCCAATAACTAGCTTGTGAAAAATATCAAGTTAAATGACCTAACATTTATCAATGTAAAAATTAAAAGAATTTAGACATAAACTTTAATGTAATTGAACCACTTCCCCTTCTTAAAAGTGAAAACAAATAATTTCTGTCAAATTTTGACTACATATCCTAAATTATTTTAACATCTAAGAATTTACAAACAAAAGCATCGATGGATCTCACTCCCCAATTAATGTTAAAAAAGATAGTTTAATGTAATATTTTCGGAATCAGTGGATTTTCTAAAATTAATGCATTATTTGATCTTATGCATGTGCTTGTCAAATAGCCAACTACCAGTCATGGGAGTCAAATTGTTTTTTATCGACAGATTATATGGATATTTATTATAATCTGTTCAAAAGAGTGTATTTAATAATAAAATGTTTATTATTACCATTTAAAAAATTTAAAGTTTCTGAAACAAAAACAAAAAAATATTCCTGGAAGTTATCAGATGACAATCTGAAATAAAAAAAAAATTATTTTTAACAAAGTTAATACACACGTTGTCAAATATTCATAAAATACATTTACAATCATCTTGTGTCTATGCTCTAACTTTGTTCAACATTTTATCAAGATATGTATTAATTAAATTAAAAAAAAACAAAAAAAAACATTCTATTGTGTAATAAAAAATAAATTTAAATATCTGATTTTCTAATTCTACATAATAATGTATATCACATTTCAATTGTGATCCCTAAATATCTAATTATGAAATAAGTATGACTAATGTATGTAAGCTACCAATATTCAACATTCTTCCTGTGATTCTTCACTAGCATGCATTGGTACACCAACCTGGATAATGCATGGTCTTTGAAAGTCAATTCAGGGCTAAACAGTTGATCTTCAATAGGTGTCTTATTCATCAGTTCATAAAATAGAAGACTGTGAAATACCATCTAAAAAAGTAAAATCATCTAAGTGTCTGATTGTGATCCCTAAATATCTAATTATGAACGAAATATGACTAATGTATGTAAGCTACTAATATTCAACATTCTTCCTGTGATTCTTAACTAGCATGCATTGGTACACCAACCTGGATAATGCATGGTCTTTGAAAGTCAATTCAGGGGTAAACAGTTGATCTTCAATAGGTGTCTTATTCATCAGTTCATAAAATAGAGGACTGTGAAATACCATCTAAAAATGTAAAATCATCTAAGTGTCTGATTGTGATCCCTAAATATCTAATTATGAACGAAATATGACTAATGTATGTAAGCTACTAATATTCAACATTCTTCCTGTGATTCTTAACTAGCATGCATTGGTACACCAACCTGGATAATGCATGGTCTTTGAAAGTCAATTCAGGGGTAAACAGTTGATCTTCAATAGGTGTGTTATTCATCATTTCCAAAATAGAGGACTGTGAAATACCATCTAAAAATTAGAAAATAATCTAAGTGTCTCCAATAGGATGCCTCCACAGCCTTATTCTATCAAATAGTTGGCACTTACCATGTGAACATGTCTTTGTATGGTTTTCAAGGTCAGCAGATTGGAAAGATAATGCCAGACATGATCCCATTGGTATACTTCAATTTCAATCTTGGCTTTTTCCACTGTCAGTCTGGGCAATCTTCACTGTCAGGCTTCTAATTCTTCCCTTTCAGTCTTTAGATTAAGTCAGCTCCCTAATGGCAGAAAAAGTTTAATAAAAATTACTACAAGTGTGTGAATCAGTTCTGTACCCCTCTCCCACCCCCCATTTCAGAATAAATTTCTGTCACTAGCTTACTAAGCGTGTGTAGCATCTTGTGTTATGTTCTATCAAGTGTGAAGATGAGTCATATTGAGCAGGACGAACCTCTAATGTGTGACATTGAACCATAGTCATGCTAGAGGATAGTTATGCTAGAGGATCCCTTTCTGAGTATTTACATTTTAAGTAATGTGTAAACTAAATACTAGTTTAGAAAATGTATGCCATATGATGTATTTGTGTACAATTCATGCCAGCAACAGTCCATACATTTATACTTACCATCTGATGTCCTCTTTAAAAACCAGGTGGCAAAGACTTGCTTCAGGACCCAATGCCCAGAGCATCACCTATATTAATAAATGAAACACATTTTTAGCATTTGATGAACAATCCTAACATGTTTGCACAATTCTCTACTTGTCATTTCCCTAGAGTTCACATCTATTGACAATACTCCAGTCTAACTTCTATTCTTTACCGTCTAAAGTGGCAGTTGATGATGTCTGCTCTGACATTGAGCCCCTCGTCCCGGAATAGCCCCTCTAGAACAGGATCATCCTCCTCATCTCTGAGGAGGTTTTGGTCCGCCGGGACGCCCTGCAGCATCCCAGCCCGCTGTGCAATATTATGCAGGACGCTACAGGCTACAACGATCTTAGCCACCTTCTTTGGGTTGTACTGGAGGGCTCCTCCCGACCTGTCCAGGCACCTGAACCTCATCTTCAGGAGCCCGAACATCCGTTCAACCACCGCCCTGGTTCTCTTATGAGCCCTATTGTAGCGCTCCTCAGACACATCAGTCGGGCTACGCAAGGGGGTAATGAGCCAAGGCCGGCTCATGTACCCAGAATCACCTATAAATCATGAACAGAACATAATTCTAACAGAATCCTCAAAATAGTATTTGGAGTCCAATAAAAAGTTTTGTACACGATAATCCACTAACAAATGTTTATTTAAAAAAAAAAAAAATCTAGTTCAATATTATTCTCTATCTTCCCATTTCATCTAAGACATGCTACATATGCATTTTTCTCCTAAATCAAGCCTTGTGTAAAATGCAAACTACATGGTTACATTGCATTCTCTATCTGAGCATTTAAGGTAAGACATGCTACATATCTGCATTGAACTAAAAGACATTAGCTGAAAGAGACAATGACATGGTTAAATTGCATTCGCTAATATCTTGCCATTTCAGCTAAGACATGCTACATATGCATATTTCTCCTAAACCAAACCTTGTGTAAAATGAAAACTACATGGTTACATTGCATTCTCTATCTGAGCATTTAAGGTAAGACATGCTACATATCTGCATTGAACTAAAAGACATTAGCGGAAAGAGACAATGACATGGTTAAATTGCATTCGCTAATATCTTGCCATTTCAGCTAAGACATGCTACATATGCATATTTCTCCTAAACCAAACCTTGTGTAAAATGCAAACTACATGGTTACATTGCATTCTCTATCTGAGCATTTAAGGTAAGACATGCTACATATCTGCATTGAACTAAAAGACATTAGCTGAAAGAGACAATGACATGGTTAAATTGCATTCGCTAATATCTTGCCATTTCAGCTAAGACATGCTACATATGCATATTTCTCCTAAACCAAACCTTGTGTAAAATGAAAACTACATGGTTACATTGCATTCTCTATCTGAGCATTTAAGGTAAGACATGCTACATATCTGCATTGAACTAAAAGACATTAGCGGAAAGAGACAATGACATGGTTAAATTGCATTCGCTAATATCTTGCCATTTCAGCTAAGACATGCTACATATGCATATTTCTCCTAAACCAAACCTTGTGTAAAATGCAAACTACATGGTTACATTGCATTCTCTATCTGAGCATTTAAGGTAAGACATGCTACATATCTGCATTGAACTAAAAGACATTAGCGGAAAGAAACAATGACATGGTTAAATTGCATTCGCTAATATCTTCCCATTTCAGCTAAGACATGCTACATATGCATATTTCTCCTAAACCAAACCTTGTGTAAAATGCAAACTACATGGTTACATTGCATTATCTATCTGAGCATTTAAGGTAAGACATGCTACATATCTGAATTGAACTAAAAGTAGACATTAGCGGGGAAAACAAATAAATAGTTAAATTGCATCCTATAGCTGAACATTACGCTAACATTTTAAAACTACAGTGGCAATTGTCAAACTAATTAACCATGTTGTGCACAAATACTCACCAACGAGATAACCAGGGGGCATTTGTCTTTCCTCAAACGGTCTCCACAGGGACGACAGAGAGAGGATGCGGGCATCATGACTAGCCCCTCCAAAATTCGTACACACATGCATAATCCTCATCCGTGCGTCACAAACATACTGCACGTTGAGACTATGAAAATGTTTGCGATTTCTGAAGGGCAAGTCATCAATTGGAGCATGCAGCGCAATGTGGGTACAATCTATGGCTCCCAAGACATTGGGCAATTGAGCAATATCAAAGAATTCCCGCTTCAGGCACCTCCAATCACCATCATTCTGTGGGAATCCTATGTATTGCTTACTGATACGTACCATGGCGTCCAGAAAGTTATCAAACACCACAGAGAATGTACCTTGAGCCAGGCCATGCATGTACAGTTCTCCGGATTGAAAACTCCCGGAGGCCAGGACGTATAGACAGCTTAGCATCTTACTCATGGCGGGAACAGCAGTCCTTATTCTTATACGTGGCTCCAAATGAGGTTTAAGAAGATCGTAAAGGCCAATGAGCTGTTCGCGATCGAGCCGATACTTATCATAAACCTCAAAGTCGCTCATGTTTTCCAAGGTGGGTCTCACCCTGTAGACAGGAGGACCTCGAACCAGACGACCCCTTCGTCTCAGTCTGAGCCGCCGAGGCTGCCTGATTCGACCAACAGCTAGTTCGCCAATAGCAGCACCAGCAGCGTCTACCATTTCATCGTCATCCATCTTTCAAAACAGCGTAACAAGGTATGCACTTGATCTAATGTGGATCACAAGTGATGCTTTGGCCATGTTGTTTGTGGGATTTATAGTACGATTAGTCCATTGGTAGTGAGTTTGTAATGATTGCTGATTGTATTCACCTGTTTGTATGTGAGCGGCGCGAATGCTTTCACAGTGGGCGTTTTTTGGTTGTTTGCTGAAATGTTGTTTTCCAACAATGAATCTCAATGTGAAAGGGTCAAATATCACACATACAGTGCATGTTTGTAATGTTTGATCATATGCGTAATCAATATTTCTTAAACGCGATCTTATAGTAACAAGCACACATCCAGGCTAACATGAATGAAAGTGCATAGTTGTGTATAATGTGCATCGAATGTGATCGATCAATGTTGCTGCAATATTGTTTGTAAACGATAAAGTAACATCTGCCATCTGTAGTATTGTATATATATGTGTGATTGCCGAGCAGTCAATATTGTATGCGTCCCTTTAAAATCGCAATAATAATTCCGAACTTCCCGTCTGCCATCTGTAGTATTGTATATATAAGTGATTGCCGAGCAGTCAATATTGTATGCGTCCCTGTAAAATCGCAATAATAATTCAGAACTTCCTGTCTGCCATCTGTAGTATTGTATATATAAGTGATTGCCGAGATGTCAATATTGTATGCGTCCCTTTCAAATCGCACTAATACTGAATAACTTCCGGCTGTCATCTGTAGTATTGTATATATAAGTGATTGCCGAGCTGTCAATATTGTACGCGTCCCTTTCAAATCGCAATAATAATTCAGAACTTCCCGTCTGCCATCTGTAGTATTGTATATATAAGTGATTGCCGAGATGTCAATATTGTATGCGTCCCTTTCAAATCGCACTAATACTGAAGAACTTCCGGCTGTCATCTGTAGTATTGTATATATAAGTGATTGCCGAGCTGTCAATATTGTATGCGTCCCTTTCAAATCGCACTAATACTGAATAACTTCCGGCTGTCATCTGCAGTATTGTATATATAAGTGATTGCCGAGCTGTCAATATTGTATGTGTCCCATTCAAATGGCACTAATACTGAATAACTTCCGGCTGTCATCTGTAGTATTGTATATATAAGTGATTGCAGAGATGTAAATATTGTAGGCGTCCCATTAAAATAGCACTAATACTGAAGAACTTCCGGCTGTCATCTGTAGTATTATATATATATAAGTGATTTGCGATCGGACAATATTTATTAATTGTCCCATTCAAATCTCCCTAATAATGCTGTTCCAAACTGTTATTTACGTATATGTTGCATTGTAGTATTGAGTGTTAAAGTTCCGAAAGGGGCGGTACAGTCGTGAATCTGTAATGTGTATGGTTGAATCTTCTAATGACGTCATGATATTATTAACCTGCCTATGTAGTTCTGAAATCCTCATTGTGTTGTTGTATTTGACTACATTGTTATTGTGTGCTGAATAAAATCTAAATGTGTGCTTTGTGGTTGCGTGATGGGTGATGCGTGTTATGTACATGTACGTATATATTGTGATTGTGTCCCACATATGCTGACTTCTATATAGCAGTCTGACATTGTTGTTCCTTCCCATAAAGTGACATCTGTAATCTTGTGTAATGATGTTCTGGTTGTACGTAATTCCTAATGGTTTCTGGTGATGGAATCATGATGTTAAAAGTACAGTAAAATCCATATGTTCTGTTTTGTGATTCCTAGAGAGAATGTAATGTGTTTTTCCCCCATCATTTGAATGAACATGTATGAGTGAATGTTAAAAGTAATGTATGTGCATCCATGACTGATCATGTGTTAAGCCTATGTAGATATGCTGTTGCTGCAAGCATATGAGTTGAATAACTGAAATGCAATAATAAAGGTAAATGATAATTTTTTCCCATTGTGTAGTGTTTGTGAATCCAGAAAAGTTTACATTATTTTGGTGTCCGTTTAAATGTAATATTTTGATAACAAAAAGTTTGTTACTAGTGATGTTGATTTGTAGTTGATGTAATATAAAAGTCTGAAACAATTTAATGGTGTTGTGAATATTCAAAAAGTAAAATCCATAAATCCACCATAGGGAAATAGTCATTTCTTGATCTATTTATCATAGCTGGGTCTAACCCATAAAAGTATGTATTTTCTAGCGCTGGTATTTGGAGTTTTTCAGTCTACGCTATTTGCGTGCGTTAGGGAAATGTGGGTTTTGCGTGCACGAGCACGTCTTCCCAATAGAAGTCAATGGAGGCTCTAAAATTTGGTAATTTTTTTTTTCTAAGACTGGTTTTCCTCGTAAAGTGAGTGACGTCATGAGCTTGTGTGAAAAAGTCACTAAATCGTGTTATTTTTGTAATAAATAAATATTTTTTGTATGTAATGTGTTGTATATTGTTTTTATGCATCGATGAGTGTATATTTGTGATAATGTTATTAGTTAGATGTAGGTATATGAGGGTCTTTTCCCGTGTGTCAATGTAAGTCAATGGGAAAATGGATTTGTGTAGTTTTTTTTACTAACACCCGAGATCTTGCAACTTTGATCCTTTGTATTTTGATGAAAAATTATTAAATCTTAAAAATAAACATAGTGTAGTGTTTGTATGAGTGTAAGTGTACTTTGTGTAATATTTGTTTTGTGATTCGTGAATGTTTATTTTGTCGGTATATGTTTACTACTGGGTGTGAGGTGTCTGTAGAAATTTGAGCGTTGGGTGATTTTTGAGTGTCGGTAAATGAACTCGAAATACCAGAGTCCGTAAGAAACCAGCGTTAGGGGCCTCTAACGCTGGTTTTCACGGCTAACGCCAAACTCCAAATCTAGGCCATAGTTATTATATTATATATATATATATATATATATATATATATATATATATATATTAAGTATAATAACCCTATCTAACTAACACCCCTAACTAAATTCTTATTAAAATAAATCTAATTAATATTAATATTATTAATTAAAATATTCCTATTTAAATCTAAATACTTACCTATAAAATAAACCCTAAGATAGCTACAATATAATTAATAATTACATTGTAGCTATTTTAGGGTTTATATTTATTTTACAGGTAACTTGGTATTTATTTTAACTAGGTACAATAGCTATTAAATAGTTAATAACTATTTAATAGCTACCTAGTTAAAATAATTACCAATTTACCTGTAAAATAAATCCTAACCTAAGTTACAAATACACCTACACTATCAATAAATTAAATAAACTACAAATATCTTAACTAAAATACAATTAAATACACTAAACTAAATTACAAAAAATAAAAAAAAGATTACAAGAATTTTAAGCCCGCTAATAAAATAATAAAGCCCCCCAAAATAAAAAAATTTCCCTACCCTATTCTAAATTACAAAAGTTAACAGCTCTATTACCAGCCCTTAAAAGGGCCTTTTGCGGGGCATGCCCCAAAGTAAACAGCTCTTTTGCCTGTAAAAAAAACCCACAATACCACCCCCAACATTAAAACCCACCACCCACATACCCCTACTCTAAACCCACCCAAACCCCCCTTAAAAAAATCTAACACTAAGCCCCAGAAGATCTCCCTACCTTGAGTCGTCTTCACCCAGCTCTTCATCCAATCCGGGCGATGTCTTCATCCAAGCGGCAAAGAAAAAGTCTTCCATCCGGCGATGTCTTCATCCAAGCGGCAAAGAAGAGGTCCTCCATCGGGGCGAAGTTTTCCTCCAAGCGGCATCTTCAATCTTCTTTCTTCAGCCCTCCGACGCGGAACATCCAGCTGGCCCGAGGACTGAACGACGAATGAAGTTTCCTTTAAATGACGTCATCCAAGATGGCGTCCATCAAATTCCCATTGGCTGATAGGATTCTATCAGCCAATCGGAATTAAGGTAAGAAAATCTGATTGGCTGATTTAATCAGCCAATCAGATTCAAGTTCAATTCGATTGGCTGATCCAATCAGATTGAGCTCGCATTCTATTGGCTGTTTCGATCATCCAATAGAATGCAAGCTCAATCTGATTGGCTGATTGGATCAGCAAATCTGATTGAACTTGAATCTGATTGGCTGATTGAATCAGCCAATCAGATTTTCTTACCTTAATTCCGATTGGCTGATAGAATCCTATCAGCCAATGGGAATTTGATGGACGCCATCTTGGATGAGGTCATTTAAAGGAAACTTCATTCGTCGTTCAGTCGTCGGGCCAGCTGGATGTTCCGCGTCGGAGGGCTGAAGAAAGAAGATTGAAGATGCCGCTTGGAGGAAAACTTCGCCCAGATGGAGGACATCTTCTTTGCCGCTTGGGTGAAGACATCGCCGGATGGAAGACTTCTTCTTTGCCGCTTGGATGAAGACATCGCTGGATGGAAGACTTCTTCTTTGCCGCTTGGATGAAGACATCGCCCGGATTGGATGAAGAGTTCGGCCCGGCTGGGTGAAGACGACTCAAGGTAGGGAGATCTTCTGGGGCTTAGTGTAGGGGTTTTTTAAGGGGGGGGTTTGGGTGGGTTTAGAGTAGGGGTATGTGGTTGATGGGTTTTAATGTTGGGGGGTGGTATTGTGTTTTTTTTACAGGCAAAAGAGCCGTTTACTTTGGGGCATGCCCTGCAAAAGGCCCTTTTAAGGGCTGGTAATAGAGCTGTTAACTTTTGTAATTTAGAATAGGGTAGGGAAATTTTTTTATTTTGGGGGCTTTATTATTTTATTAGGGGGCTTAGAATAGGTGTAATTAGCTTAAAATTCTTGTAATCTTTTTTTTATTTTTTGTAATTTAGTGTTTGTTTTTGTAATTTAATTTAGTGTATTTAATTGTATTTTAGTTTAGATATTTGTAGTTTATTTAATTGATTGATAGTGTAGGTGTATTTGTAACTTAGGTTAGGATTTATTTTACAGGTAAATTGGTAATTATTTTAACTAGGTAGATATTAAATAGTTATTAACTATTTAATAGCTATTGTACCTAGTTAAAATAAATACAAAGTTACCTGTAAAATAAATATAAACCCTAAAATAGCTACAATGTAATTATTAATTATATTGTAGCTATCTTAGGGTTTATTTTATAGGTAAGTATTTAGATTTAAATAGGAATATTTGAATTAATATTAATTAGATTTATTTTAATAAGAATTTAGTTAGGGGTGTTAGAGTTAGATAGAGTTATTATACTTAATATATATATAATATAATAACTATATTAACTATATTAACCCTAATATAATTAGGGTTAATATATATAATATAATAACTATATTAACCCTAATATAATTAGGGTTAATATAGTTAATATAGATTGCAGCGGTGTAGGGGGATTAGATTATGGGTTAATACATTTATTATAGGTGGCGGCGGTGTAGGGGGATTTAGATTAGATGCAAAAGAGTTGATTACTTTGTGACAAAGACCCACAAAAAGCCCTTTTAAGGGCTGGTAAAAGAGCTTATTACTTTAGGGCAATGGCCCGCAAAAAGCCCTTTTAAGGGCTGGGAATAGAGCTGTTTACTTTGGGGTAATGCCATGCAAAAAGCCCTTTTCAGGGCTATTTGTAGGGCTAGACTTAGGTTTAGTGGTAGGGATAGTTTAGTATTTTAGGGGTTAAATAATTTAATATAGGTGGCGGCGTTATAGGGGGATTAGATTAGGGGTTAATAATTTAATATAGGTGGCGGCGGTATAGTGGGATTAGATTAGGGGTTAATAATTTTAATATAGCTGGCGGCAGGGTAGGAGCTCACATTAGGGGGTAGTTAATGTAGGTGGCGGCGGTGTAAGGGGCTCACATTAGGGGGTAGATAATGTAGATGGCGGCGGTGTAAGGGGCTCACATTAGGGGGTAGTTAATATAGGTGGCGGCGGAGTAAGGGGCTCACATTAGGGGGTAGTTAATGTAGGTGGTGGTGGGGTCCGGGAGCGGCGGTTTAGGGGTTAAATACTTTATTAGGGATTGCGGCGGGGGATCGCGGTTGACAGGTAGATAGACATTGTGCATGCGTTAGGTGTTAGGTTTTATTTAGCAGTTCGCGGTTGACAGGTAGATAGACATTGCGCATGCGTTAGGTGTTAGGTTTTATTTTGCAGGTAGTTTAGGGAGCTACGGGGCTCCAATAGACAGCGTAAGGCTTACTACGCCTGCAAGTTGTGGCAAGGTGAAAATGGAGTAGAATTTCTCCATTTTTGCCACGTAAGTCCTTACACTGTATATTGGATCCCAAACTGCGCTGGTTTGGTATACCTGTTTATGGCCCAAAAAACTACGGCCGAAGGCAGAAATATACGAGCGTAACTTCTAGGTTACGCCGTATATGTGATACCAAACCAGCGCAAAATTTGGCGTTGCCGGCTTTTGCGGGTGACGCTGCATATCGGATCAAGGCCCTGGTGTGAGATATAAAATGGTTTATATTACGTATATCTGTAGAACTGCACATGTGATACAACACAACTCCTATGTAAATCCCCCAGTGTATGGATTTTTATAACTCACCATGCCTCTGAACATACAAAATGCAGTTGACAGAATAAGACACACAGCCAACAGCAAATCAAATGGTCTTCTTAATATGTTTTTTTGCTGAATGTCTTGTAAAACCTATATAAACAGAATTAGAGATATTTGTTATTTGTTATAAATAAAAAGCTGGGAAACAGGTCAGTTAAAATGTAGTATCCATTGTGCAGAAAACAAAGAAAAAGCAGGTGCCCTAATGGTGCAAAATCTTCAGTATAACAAATACTCCAACATGACGAGTGCAGACAATGGCATTCTGAACCTTTGGGAGTCATTCAGTTACCTAAAGTAAATCTAATCTATGAATTTTACATAGCGTTGCACCTTTTTTGGAAAAAAGGCCATTCTCATTAAATTAAATTTGCATAATAATTATACAGCATAACTCAAAAACTAAAGCTGCTAGGAGTGATTTAAAATAATCTTGTATTTATAATTAGTATCCAACACACTCAGAATAAGTTTCATTTGACATGGGCTTTGAATATTTATTCTTTATTATTACATTGACATAAACCTTAAAAATACAGTCTGTGACGGTAAAATACCGGATGACAACTCTAATTGTACATCACAAGTCAGGCAGCACAAATTGGCGGACTGACAAGTCGGGCAATTCGGCCCTTGTCCGAGGGCCCTTGCATCTTAGAGGGCCCAGCTGCCATCACTGCAGGCAGCACTAAGGTTTTTTTACTTTTTTAATTTTATTATTTGACTTTTTTTTTGGGGGGGGGGGGGGTCGCGGGTGCGTGTGGTGGGGGAGGGGGTGACTGTGTCCAGACTCATAGAAACAAACTTCCCTTCATCGCAGGAAACAGAAGTCAAACGCCAATGACCACTGTAATCCCGGCAATCATTTTTATTATTTTTTCAGAAAGGTAAGCCATATGCAAAAGTACCTACAACAACAGATTTACCCGACAGGCAAATCACTCAAGAAATATTCACACACACACACACACACACACATATTTATTAATGAATTAATCAACACCTCTTTATTCTACTCTATAAACCCTCATAACATAAAATGCTGTGCAAAACAAAAACAAACAAAAACAAAACAACGATTTGCCCACAATATAATACTCAGGAAAATGAAATCTAGCTTTTCTTTCATGTAATTGGCAAGAGTCCATGAGCTAGTGACGTATGGGATATACAATCCTACCAGGAGGGGCAAAGTTTCCCAAACCTCAAAATGCCTATAAATACACCCCTCACAAACTTTGCCTCCTATGGAGGTGGCAAAGTAAGTTTGTGCTTGATTTTTATGATTTCTTCTGTGATAAGCGCTTCTAAGCATTCTGAAGCCCAATTCCTCTCAGAGTACAGTGTCTGTCAGAGGGATGTGAAGAGTATTGCCTTTTAATTATATGGTTTTCCTCGCGGGAAATCTTTTCAAGGGTTCTCTGTTATCGGTCATAGGGATTCATCTCCTACCTCCCTTTTCAGATAGACGATATACTCTTATATACCATTACCTCTGCTGATAGCTTTCAGTACTGGTTTGGCTGTCTGCTATATGTGGATTGGAGTCTTTTGATAAGTATGTATCATTATTTAAGATACTCTCAGCTATGGTTTTGCGCTTTATGTATTAAATATAACGTTTTAAATATATGTATTTTACTTATATTTGCCATGAGTCAGGTCTTTGCAGTCCAGCAGTTTTGTTATGGGAATCAACTTTTAGGAAGCTTGTCTTACCTGGGGTATAGACTAGTCTTTTTTTCAAATTAGGCTTGCGAGGGTGCAAAATGCTGTTATTTATTGCGTCAAGTTTGTCATTTCCTGCATCTTAGTTGATGCTAGGTTGTTTGGCGCGAAATTGTGTTTGTTATGACTCAAGTTGCGTTATTTACGGATGTTTGTTGGCGCCAAAAAAAATCTCAACTTCTTTTTGCGTTGTGCGTCATACTTGGCGCCAACATTTTTTGTTTTATTTTACCTCACTTCCTATATGCTCCTTGCCTTCTTTATGCTCTGAGAGCTATGCTATTTGCTTTTTTTTTGCCAATTTTAGTATTTGCATTTTTTCCCATTCCTGAAACTGCTATATGTGGAAATAAGATATTTCTGTTTAATGTTATTATTTTATTTTTTTTTTACATTTTACAAGATGTCTCAATCTGATACTGTCTCAGCAGCTGCTGTAGGAACCATGCTGCATGAACACAGTTCTACCAAAGCTAAGTGTATCTGTTGTAAGCTAGTGGAGATTAAATCTCCAGCTGTAGTATGTAACAGTTGTCATGATAAGCTTTTGCATGCAGAAAAGGTTTCTATTAGTGCTAGTACAGTATCTGTTGTTCCTTCAACATCTAAAGTACATGATATCCCTGTTGATATGAAAAATTATATTGCTGATGTGATACAGAAGGCTATGGCTGCTATACCGCCTTCAAAAAAACGTAAAAGGTCTTTCAAAACTACTCATAATTCTGATGAAATTTGTAATGACCGGCAACATACTGATATATCCTCCTCTGATGAGGATCTCTCTGACTCAGAAGACATTGACCCTGATAAATACAAAACAAATACAGTGTTCATGCACTTCAGATAGATATGGCCTAAGGCGATTTCACTGAACCTTCCTGAATTCAACCATCAGTGGATGGTTAAAAACACATTATATATATATATATATATATATATATATATATATATATATATATATATATATATATATATATATATATATATATATATATATATATATATATATATATATATATATATATATATATATGTAATAATGTTAGGGAAAAAAGGGAAAAAAGGGGATAAGGAATATTCAAGAGGGCGCAACACTCAGAAAGTAAGACCCTAAATATGGGAGTCTGTTTTAAGTTAGTTTAAAAAACCCAGTTTACTGGAATAGAGCAACTGGTTAATGCATATGTCTGGGTTTCCAAATGATAGAAATGCTGTAGATCAGAAAAAAGGTGATTATAGTTATTATTTAGTGTCACTATTAAAAGCTAATATTTAGTTGGATAACAAATGGTATCTAAAATGAATGTATACAATATACACAATTAACTTAGTTGGAATGCAGTTAACAATATTGTTGTTCTAGCCACATAACTAGTGTAGTACCCGCTGGATTAAGTGTGACAAATTAAGTGCACAAAGACATATATCAAAATGCAGCCACCTGTATCCAGGAGTGACCTAAATATTAGCAGAAGTCACTACGCTTGATACTTTAAATATTATAATAGCCTAAGCATACCATGCGTAGTAATAATAATAATGATAGGAGAGTTTCAATATCAATCTAAATCACAACAAAAATAGCCCAATAAAGTTCAATAAAGTTCAAAGTATAAGTCCAATATTGGTGGAAAGCTTCAATAGCTGTAGATAGATGCAAGTAATGTAAAATGTTTAGGCAAATATAACAATGTATCCACGTTCCACAACGAGCCCGTTGGGAGTATACTTACACTCCGTTACCTCAATCTAATGAGGTAAGTGCCGCACAGTGTATAGGTAGTTCTCCCTCCCGGTATCTGTGGTATAGTGGAGCGGTGTCCTCTTACGATCCAGAGATCTCTTTAGCACTCTCTCTCGAATTTGGCTCAATCATGCAAGAGAAAGGACATACAATAGTGCAACATTGTATGGGAATATCACACTTTTTATTTATTTAACAATTGTGCGCTTACATCAAATGACCTCAATAGTATGAGGTAATTAAAAGCATTGGTATAAAAATTCTTTGTCCTTTGACTCCTGAACAAATACTGATAAAATCTGGTAAAATCTGTGTACAATACAGATGAAACATACGGTAAAAAACAAGGAACCTGGCGCGTTTCAAAGGGATATAGAACTTTTGTGCCCTTCTTCCTCAGAGGTATTTACCGATTGATACATTTGCTGCGCTTAAATACACTGAAAAGCCGGGGCGGCGGCACGCCCCGTAACGCTAATAAGTGTAGCCATTGGTCTCTAAAGATCACATGCCGGTTAGTTTATACTATTGGTTTAAAGTCCGGTTGTGAGTGCGTCATGTGACACTTCATTGATGCCATTGGATCTCAATATTGTGTACACTGTTTCTATAGAAACATCGTAAACTACGGATAGTGTCCGATCGTATGGAAAACTTAAAATAATTTTGTTAAAGTATGTTTGGTATAATCATTTAATAAACTGACTAAGTGGTTGGAGCTTGTTTTAAGTAAACGTCTATAATATGTTAAATGTATATCAGACATAATACAAAAATAATAATGATATATTACCGATGTCAAAATTTTTGGTGTAGTTGTGTCTAAAAGGAGAGATATTTTACTATAGTGATAAAAATGTGAAAAGTTGAGTAATCCATTTTCCCTTTTTATAGTGTAAATGTCTAAAAATCTCCAAAGTGGGAGATCGCCTTGTTATTTAATATAATCCTAGGCTATATGGATTATATATTTATAATATTCCTTTAAAAAGATAATAGATAATAAGATAAATTAATGTAGCAAGAGTATATTATAGAAAATTGAGTGTATGCGCTGGAATAAAATTGGATAAATATATGAATGAATGAATTCTAATAGACTATTGGGAATTATTAAATCATTGAAAACTATAAATGTCCTCTGGTTTCAAGACTAGATAAATGGTGATATCTTATAATAAATCCTATAGTTGTAATGATATATAAAAAATGATGGTTAAAATTTATTTTAAAAAATGGTAAAAAACTGGTACAGAGATGAAAATTTGGTATTAAAAAGCCAAAATCGATGTTTATTAAATATAGTTAATATTGGCATAATTATTATTATTGCTATTAATGGTTAAAATATAAATTTAATGTCATATATAGATTACTAAACTGAAATTTATAAAACTAAATAGATGTTGTATTGAAGAGAGATGGATAGAGAGTCCTTATTAAATGTAGGAAAAAAGAAAGAACAACCAAAAGTGGCTAACAACATCAATCCATATTCAGTCAATTTCATAACCACATATAACGAGGGATCCAGAGAAATCAGAAACATTATCACGAAACACTGGGAGATCCTCAAAAAAGACGAGTTTTTGAAACCTATTACTGAAATAGCTCCAAAAGTAATTTTTAGGAAAAACCGGAATCTGAAAAACATTCTAGCACCTAGCCAATTGAAAGACAAATCAGGTACAAATAAAAATTGGCTTAGTAAATCCACAATTGGATTTTTCAAGTGCAACATACGCAACTGTGTGGCTTGTGATCACCATTTAGGGAAAAATAAACCCACAAAGATGATCACTTCAGCTGTTACGAAAAAGAGCTATGAAATCAATTCATTATGTAACTGTCGCACAGAAAATGTGGTTTACATTTTAGAATGTGGGTGTGGCCTACAGTATATAGGCCGCACCACTAGACCCTATAAAAAAAGACTTTTGGAACATCTTAATAATATAGAAATAGGAGAAAAGAATCACAACCTCTCCGCACACTACCTCAAGAAACACAATAAAGATCCGAGTTGTTTAAAAGGATCGATTTTAGAATACATACCTGAAAAGAGAAGAGGAGGAGATAGGGAATTGGACATCCGGAGGAGGGAAACATTCTGGATCTATACCTTTCAAACACTAGTTCCCAAGGGATTGAATAAAGACATTGACCTTGCTGCCTATCTCACCTAATTCCATCCATCTATGTATATATGAAACAATTCATTCCCAACGATTGTTCCTCCACTAAATAGAAAGTTTTTACTACAACTCTCTCTAATCTAATTTAATCTATTTAACCAACTTATATTTTAGTTGAATACCCAGATAATCAAGTATTATTTAATCTCTGTTGGTAACTGTTGAATTCACCAATATGGACCACTGAAATTTAACTACAATATTAAACTTTTTAGTGATCCATATCGGATCCATGTATTGTTCCTCTATAAGTACAAGCCCCATTTTGCATCTTATATTATCCCATACATTCCCATTCAAGTACAACATAAAGTATTATCTCTTCAATACAACATCTATTTAGTTTTATAAATTTCAGTTTAGTAATCTATATATGACATTAAATTTATATTTTAACCATTAATAGCAATAATGATAATTATGCCAATATTAACTATATTTAATAAACATCGATTTTGGCTTTTAAATACCAAATTTTCATCTCTGTACCAGTTTTTTACCATTTTTTTAAATAAATTTTAACCATCATTTTTTATATATCATTACAACTATAGGATTTATTATAAGATATCACCATTTATCTAGTCCTGAAACCAGAGGACATTTATAGTTTTCAATGATTTAATAATGATTTAATAATTCCCTATCATTATTATTATTACTACGCATGGTATGCTTAGGCTATTATAATATTTAAAGTATCAAGCGTAGTGACTTCTGCTAATATTTAGGTCACTCCTGGATACAGGTGGCTGCATTTTGATATATGTCTTTGTAAACCTAATTTGTCACACACAATCCAGCGGGTACTACACTAGTTATGTGGCTAGAACAACAATATTGTTAACTGCATTCCAACTAAGTTAATTGTGTATATTGTATACATTCATTTTAGATACCATTTGTTATCCAACTAAATATTAGCTTTTAATAGTGACACTAAATAATAACTATAATCACCTTTTTTCTGATCTACAGCATTTCTATCATTTGGAAACCCAGACATATACATTAACCAGTTGCTCTATTCCAGTAAACTGGGTTTTTTAAACTAACTTAAAACAGACTCCCATATTTAGGGTCTTACTTTCTGAGTGTTGCGCCCCTTGAATATTCCTTATCCCCTTTTTTCCCTAACTTTATTACACATTTTATTCTATCAGGTTCACTGTTCTTGGGGGCACAGTTTTCTCTGGATAGATATTCATAGGCAGCAAATTCATCACTCTAGTCACATTTGAATATGCATTTTTAGGGTGTTTTTACAGCGCCACCCCTACACCCATCTTTTTTGCTCATATATATATATATATATATATAATAGTATAGGGGTAGATAAATATATAAGGAGATGAGAGCGGACTTACTGAGAGTCGATTATCCTCCGTGGTTCAAACCACATTCGCTCCATCGCCGTTGCTCTGCTCATCCGATCCTTACTTAACCCGGGTTCAAAAGGTTTTAACCTGTTGTTTGTGACGAGTTGCGCTACTTTTTACAATGTGCTGTTGAAAGTTTTTACTTGGATTAATAAACGATTTTTTGGGAAAAAGTCCCTAAGGTTGATGGGGCTATTTCTACTCTTGCTAAACGTACTACTATTCCTATAGAAGATAATACTTATTTTAAGGATCCTTTAGATAGGAAGATTGAATCTTATCTAAGGAAAGCTTATTTGCATTTTGCCTATATTCTCAGACCTGCCATTTCTATGGCTGATGTTGCGGCTGCATCAGCTTTTTGGTTGGATAGCTTAGCACAACAGGAAAAAGACTCTCTGATTTGCATAGCATTGTTCGTTTGCTTCAACATGCTAATCATTTTATCTGTGATGCTATTTTTGATATCATCAAGATTAATGTTAAATCTATGCCTTTGGCTATTTTAGCTTTATGGCTCAAATCATTGAATGCTGACATGGTATCTAAATCTAGGTTACTATCTCTATCATTCCAGGGTAATAATTTGTTTGGTTCCCAGTTTGATTCTATTATTTCCATTATTACTGGGGGGAAGGGAGTTTATTTGCCTCAAGATAAAAAGTCTAAAAGGCAAATCTAAAGCTTCTAATCGGTTTCATTCGTTTCGTCAGAATAGAGAACAGAAAACCACTCCTTCCCCTAAAGACTCTGGCTCCAATTGGAAGTCATCCTCAAGTTGGAATAAATCCAAGCCATACAAGAAACCAAAGCCAGCCCCCAAGACTACATGAAGGTGCAGCCCTTGATCCAGTTCTGTTGGTGGGGGGCAGATTTAAATTATTTCAAGACGTTTGGGCAGGTTCTATTCAGAATCTTTGGATTCAGAATATTGTCTCTCAGGGGTATCAAATAGATTTCAGAATAAGACCTCCTGTGATAATTTTTTTTTCTCTCTCACGTTCCAACAAATCCTGTGAAAGCTCAGGCTTTTCTGAAGTGTGTTTCAGATCTAGAGCTTTTAGGAGTAATTGTACCAGTTCCAATTCTGGAACAGGGTCTGGGTTTTTATTCAAATATATTCATTGTCCCAAAGAAGGAAAATTCTTTCAGACCAGTTCTGGATCTGAAGTTTTTGAAATCATTTTGTAAGAGTCCCAACTTTCAAGATGGTGACTATAAGGGCTATTCTGCCTTTTGCTCAGCAAGGTCATTACATGTCCTCAATAGACTTACAGGATGCGTATCTTCATATTCCGATTCATCCAGACCACTATCGGTTTCTGAGATTCTCTTTTCTAGTCAAAAAATTACCAGTTTGTTGCTCTTCCATTTGGCCTAGCAACAGCTCCAAGAATCTTTTTGAAGGTTCTTGGTGCCCATGTCTATCTGTAATCAGAGAGCAGGGTATTGCAATGTTTCCTTATTTTGACGATATCTTGGTACTGGCTCAATCTTTTCATTTAGCAGAATCTCACACAAATCAACTTGTGTTGTTTCTTCAAAGACATGGTTGGAGGATCAATTTACCAAAAATTTCTTTGATTCCTCAGACAAGGATCACCTTTTTAGATTTCCAGATAGATTCAGTGTCCATGACTCTGTCTTTAATAGACAAATGAAATTGGTTTCGGCCTGTCGAAACCTTCAGTGGTTATGTGCATGGAAGTTTTAGGTGTCATGACTGCAGCATTGGACGTAATCCCCTTTGCTCATTTTCATATGAGACCTCTGCAGCTTTGCATGCTGAATCATTGGTGCAGGGATTATACTCGGATATCACAATTGATATACTTAAATCCCAACATTCAACTCTCTCTGTCCTGGTGGTTAGACCATCTTCGGTTTATTCAAGGGGCCTCTTTTGTTCGTCCTGCCTGGAATGTAATTTCAAAAGATGTAAGTCTCACAGGTTGGGGAGCTGTCTGGGGTTCTCTGACAGCACAAGGAGTTTGGAATCCTCTAGAGGTGAGGTTACCAATCAATATTTTAGAACTCCGTGCTATTTTCAGGGCTTTTCAGGCTTGGCCACTATTTAAGAAAGAATTATTCATTCATTTTCAGACAGAAAATATCACAACTGTGGCATGTGTCAATCATCAAGGGGGGACTACTCACAGTCCTTTATCGATGAAAGAAGTATCTCGGATACTTTCTTGGGCGGAATCCAACTCCTGTCTAATTTCTGTGATACATATTCCAGGTGTAGACAATTGGGAAACAGATTATCTCAGTTGTCAGTCTTTACATCCAGGGGAGAGGTCTCTCCATCCAGATGTATTTTGTCAGATTGTACAGATGTGGGGTCTCCCCGAAATAGATCGGATGGCTTCCCATCTAAACAAGAAGCTTCCCAGGTACCTTTCCAGGTTCAGGGATCCTCAGGCGGAGATGGTGGATGCGTTAGAAATTCCTTGGTTTTACCAACCTGCTTACATTTTTCCGTCTATAGTTCTTCTTCTAAGGGTGACCTCCAAGATCATATTGGAACGAATCGCCTGTGTTTCTGATAGCACCAGCATGGCCTCACAGGTTTTGGTATGCAGATCTTGTCCGGATGTCCAGTTGACAACCTTGGCCGCTTCCTTTAAGGCCAGACCTTCTGTCTCAAGGGCCGTTTTTTCCATCAAGATCTCAAATAGCTAAATTTGAAGGTATGGAAATTAAACGCTTAGTTCTTAGTCATAGAGGTTTCTCTGACTCAGTGATTAATTTAATACTATGCTACAGGCTTGTAAGTCTGTTTCAAGGAAGATTTATTATCAGATTTGGAAAACCTATATTTCATGGTGTTTTTCTCATAAATTCTCTTGGCATTCTTTTAGGATTCCTAGAATTTTACAGTTTCTTCAGGATGGTTTGGATAAAGGTTTGTCTGCAAGTACCTTGAAGGGATAAATCTCTGCTCTGTTTTATTTCACAGAAAGATTGCTAAACTTCCTGATATTCACTGTTTTGTTTAGGCTTTGGTTCGTATCAAGCCTGTTGTTAAATCAATCTCACAGTAGGGGGTATATGTGAGCGCCAGGAGTAGTGTAGTAAAACACTAACAGTCAAATTGATCTTTAAAAATGGCTATTTAGAAAATATATTATTAAATCTTTAATTTATTATATATTATTAAGTAATTGATTTTTGCAAGCTCAAGGTCCAAAGGTATAATACTATGAGCAAATACAAAGAATAATATCGTGATATAAGTTTTTATTAATTCATCAAAACAAAAATAAATCTAAAACATACACATATAATATATACTAAAAAAAATGTTATATATCCTAATTGGTACCAATGTTAAAAACCTGTCATAGTTATAGAAAGATATACAAACTTTCACAGAAGAAGAATAAAGCTCCTATTTACATATAAAGTAAAACTGTTAAAAGAGAATTATATATGGTAAACGTATCACAATATATTAATTAAAAAACACTCTGTAGAAGCCTCAAAAGCAATGTGGTTTGCACAGTTCTTTTAAGTGCACAATTGCAAAATATGCCAAACTCCTTTCCACAGGAAATTTAAAAGAACTATGGGCTGTATTTAGACTCCTTGTCCAATTTGAACAATATAATCAGATGCCAGATGAGTGTCTTTTTATTATCCGCTTGCATGTAATGTTACATAAAAGGTTACCTTTAAGATCCAGTGTTATAGTAGTAATAGTAGTAAACAGAATCTACCTCTGTAAATCAATCTCTCCTCCTTGGAGTCTTAATTTGGTTTTGAAGGCTTTGCAGGCTCCTCCTTTTGAGCCTATGCATTCTTTGGATATTAAACTACTTTCTTGGAAAGTGTTGTTTCCTTTGGCTATCTCTTCAGCTAGAAGAGTTTCTGAATAGTCTGCTCTCTCTTGTGAGTCTCCTTTTCTGATTTTACATCAGGATAGGGCTGTTTTGCTGACTTTGTTTAAATTTCTTCCTAAGGTTGTGAATTCTAACAACATTAGTAGAGAAATTGTTATTCCTTCTTTGTGTCATAATCCTAAGAATAATCTTGAAAGATCTTTACATTCTTTGGATGTTGTAAGAGCTTTGAAATATTATGTCAAAGCTACTAAAGATTTCAGGAAGACTTCTAGCCTATTTGTTGTTTTTTTCTGGTCCTAGGAAAGGTCAGAAAGCCTCTGCCATTTCTTTGGCATCTTGGTTAAAGCTTTTGATTCACAAGGCTTATTTGGAGGCGGGACAGTCTCGGCCTCAGAGAATTACAGCTCATTCTACTAGATCAGTTGCCACTTCTTGGACTTTTAAGAATGATGCTTCCGTTGATCAGATTTGCAAAGCAGCAACTTGGTCTTTTTTGCATACATTTACAAAATTTTACCATTTTGATGTATTTGCTTCTACTGAAGCAGTCTTTGGTAGAAAAGTTCTTCAGGCAGCTGTCTCAGTTTGATTCTTCTGCTTATAATTTCAGTTTTTTTCTTGAAATTTATGTGAAATTTATAAGAAAGACTTATTTTTTTGTGGATTTAATTTTTTCAGCGGAAATAGAGGTTTTTATTTTATCCCTCCCTTTCTAGTGATTCTTCTGTGGTCTCCCACATATTGGGTATTTCTATCCCATATGTCACTAGCTCATGGACTCTTGCCAATTACATGAAAGAAAACATAATTTATGTAAGAACTTACCTGATAAATTCATTTCTTTCATATTGGCAAGAGTCCATGAGGTCCAACCTTTTATGGTGGTTATGATTTTTGTATAAAAAGCACAATTATATTTCCAGTTCCTTTTTTTGATGCTTTTTTACTCCTTATTTTTTAACCCAACTACTTGGCTATTCGTTAAACTGAATTGTGGGTGTGGTGAGGGGTGTATTTATAGGCATTTTGAGGTTTGGGAAACTTTGCCCCTCCTGGTAGGATTGTATATCACATACGTCACTAGCTCATGGACTCTTGCCAATATGAAAGAAATGAATTTATCAGGTAAGTTCTTACATAAATTATGTTTTCCCTCCTGCATAGAGGTCATATCCTCTATGCAGGAGAGCTCAAAACTCGTTGACAGTCTTATCTATAAGAAATAGTCTACATTACTGCTACTAAAGGGAAGATTTAATAAATATTTTTCGAAATATCCATCATCGATTTATTTATCTATCAATCCTTTTATTTTTTTTTCTTGCCTGTGTAATCTACGTATCAAGAAGTGTTTTACAAATACAAATGATGCTATAATAAAGAAATATTCATTGACCTATACAAATCTTACGTTGAATTGTTAGTGTTACCGTTTTTCTTTGCATGTGCATGTGATGCATAGCTATATATATTCTCAGTGCACCAGCATTGTAAATGCTGCAACTGCTCAAAACGCTTGTGGGACATGTATCATGTCAGCAGTTAAACTAAATCATGACCAGATGGTACAAGCACCTTAGGCTCTCTGAGCAAGTGCAGTGCTTAAAATGCTGGTGCACAGTGCATGCTTAAATACACTTTTGAAACAGCTATAACTTTTATTAGAAACATTTTTGCCAATACTTGTATATTACAAAATGCTTCTATTCAAAACTGAAATGCGTGTGGATCCATGTGGATTCCAATTTTGTCTGGAATGTCCCTTTAAGAGAATTTAACAGCTGAAGATCACAGTAATCATTTTTATTGCTACTGTTCACTGCTACGCTTTAACAATCGTGCCCATTACTCTCTTAGCATTTTGCTGTCCCCTTCTTCACTTTTCCATAACATTAATTTTGTTAAAATAAACACACTGACTGCCTTCAAAAAAATGTGACTTTATATATATACAAAGCAAAGGATAAAAAAGCGCTAATAGTGTGATTACGTTAAATATATTACCTCTGGGGATAGATTATTCTCAAGTGTGTTAGTTATATGGACATTGCAATGCAACATAAAAATATGAGAAATAAAACATGAGAAATGAAAAAAACTGAAGATATATTATCCTACGCAACACAATTGAGTGATATAGTGATATATCTATACTATAATTGCGTTTGTAATGTCCGTCGCCATCGGCAGTTGCGCACGCATCCTCAATGGAATGTTGGCAGCGCAAGGACAAGCTTTGCTGCATCCAGGTGAATTCCGAAAATGGCAGGGTGGTGAAAGAATCCACCGAAGGTGGTGGATTCTTTCACCACCCTGCCATTTTCGGAATCCACCGGGATGCAGCGAAGGCAAATGGAGCTTTTCAAAAGCAACAACTAATCACCCACATTAAAGTATTTAAAAAAATAACCGTCTGCATCAAGTATTAAAAAACAAACAAACAAAAAAAAACGCCCGTATCAAGTATTTAAAAAAACAAAAACAAACAACCCGCACGAAATATAACAAAAAAATAGCCAATAGGATGAGAGCAAGTGAAATTTTATTGGCTGATTTGAATAGCCAATCAAATTTCACTTGCTCTCATCCTATTGGCTAATTTAAACAGCCAATAGGATTTGAGTATTGGAAGAATCAAATCAGCCAATAGGAATTCAAGGGACGCCATCTTTAATCGCGTACCTTGAATTCACTATTAAGTGTATGGCGGAGATCGTATGAAGAGGATCCACGCTCCATGGCTCCGCGGTCGTTGGTCTTCAGTTCCAGGGTCGCCGGTCTTCAGCTCCGCGGTCTTCAGTCTTCAGCTCCGCTTCACGCAGGATGTTCCTGTAAGAAGAAGAGGTTGCGCTTGGAAGAAGACTTCACCGCCTGGAAAAGGCCCCCAATAAGGCAGAGGGGAGGGTTAGAGAGCGGTTTTGGGGGGGGATCAGGGAGGTTGGGGGCTAAGGGGGGATCCTACACAGTAGCATATGTAAATATGCTAAAAAAAAATGACTTTCTGCCAGTACTTAAGATGGCAGGGACAATTGTGGGGTGGGGGAGGGAAGGGAGCTGTTTGGGAGGGATCAGGGGGTGGGATGTGTCAGGTGGGAGGCTGATCTCTACACTAAAGCTTAAATTAACCCTGCAAGCTCCCTACAAATTCCCTAATTAACCCCTTCACTGCTAGCCATAATACACGTGTGAGGCGCAGCAGCATTTAGCTGCCTTCTAATTACCAGAAAGCAACGCCAAAGTCATATATGTCTGCTATTTCTGAACAAAGGGGATCCCAGAAAAGCATTTACAACCATTTGTGCCATAATTGCACAAGCTGTTTGTAAATGATTTCAGTGAGAAACCTAAAATTGTGAAAAATGTAACTTTTTTTTTTTTATTTGATCGCATTTGGCAGTAAAATGGTGGCATGAAATATACCAAAATGGGCCTAGATCAATACTTTGGGTTGTCTACTACACTACAGCTAAAATTAACCCTACAAGCTCCCTAAAAGCTCCCTAATTAACCCCTTAACTGCTGGGCATAATACACGTGTGGTGCGCAGTGGCATTTAGCGTCCTTCTAATTACCAAAAAGCAACGCCAAAGCCATATATGTCTGCTATTTCTGAACAAAGGGGATCCCAGAGAAGAATGTACAACCATTTATGCCATAATTGCACAAGCTGTTTGTAAATAATTTCAGTGAGAAACCGAAAGTTTGTGAAAAAATTTGTGAAAAAGTGAACGATTTTTTGTATTTGATCGCATTTGGCGGTGAAATGGTGGTATGAAATATACCAAAATTGGCCTACATCAATACTTTGGGATGTCTACTAAAAAAATATATACATGTCAAGGGATATTCAGGGATTCCTGAAAGATATTAGTGTTCTAATGTAATTAGCGCTAATTTTGAAAAAAAAATGGTTTGGAAATAGCAAAGTGCTACTTGTATTTATGGCCCTATAACTTGCAAAAAAAGCAAAGAACATGTAAACATTGGGTATTTCTAAATTCAGGACAAAATCTAGAAACTATTTAGCATGGGTGTTTTTTTGGTGGTTGTAGATGTGTAACAGATTTTGGGGGTCAAAGTTAGAAAAAGTGTGTTTTTTTCCATTTTTCCTCATATTTTATAATTTTTTTATAGTAAATTATAAGATATGATGAAAATAATGGTATCTTTAGAAAGTCCATTTAATGGCGAGAAAAACGGTATATAATATGTGTGGGTACAGTAAATGAGCAAGAGGAAAATTACAGCTAAACACAAACACCGCAAAAATGTAAAAATAGCCTTGGTCCCAAACGGACAGAAAATGGAAAAGTACTGTTGTCATTAAGGGGTTAAGCACATTGGGAATACTGTCTAGTCACAGCTGGTCCGATTGCGCCATTAAAATGAATGTAGCTCGATCCCGCTCTGGTAGCGAGAGCGAGCTACATTCATTTTAATGGTGCCCGATGTGCTTAGCAAACAAAAAAACCCGCTCAGTAGAGCCAAGAGCGGCCGTCGGTAAAATAAATTTTTGTAGAATAATATCTGTGACATACTTTGATTTAGAAACATGGCGCTAACCTAATGTTATATAACTCTGAATTATGTGCAGAATTATATAACAGTATTTGGTGGGTTTACTGGACCTTTAAGGCTATACAAGAATAGATCTGTGTGTGCACAAAGACAGCTAGTTTTGTCTTGTAAAGCCAGTGTATTTTCATTTTATCAATACAGTATAGGGAAAAAGCAACAATGCAATGTAACAATATACGTATACTGTACATATGCTTGACTGTTATACTCCCAGGCTACAACTAAACATTACTCCTATAACAAGCAGCCTCCTTAGCACCCTCACGTTTGAAATGTCTCCAGCTTCACCAGACAGTCTAATTTAGGTCTCGATTATTAGTGAAGTTATTTTTTTATTTAATAATAACATTATCCTGTAAGTGAACATTGTAATGTTAGATGTGTACAGTAAGTATATAGTAAAACACATATGTACATACATATAAACACAAACATTATCGCTCGTCTCTTCATAGGTCAGAAATGAAGACTCCAGCTTCCTCCAATCACGGCATGGCCTCAGGAAATGTTTGCTCGGGGGGGGGGGAGCCATGATTGGAGGAAGCCGGATTCGTTATTGCTGACGTAAGAAGAGACGAACGATGGGTGGGGGAAGCGCTGCTTTGGCTTTGCAAGAATAAAAAGGTAAGTATTTTAACAAAACGGCTAAATTGTAAACTTTGATGAATGAAAGTGCCCCTGTTTTTAATAGGATTTTTAAAATCAGGGCACACATTCCTCAAAGTTTACATTAACTTTAAAAGGTTCTCATGTTATTCTCCATAGCAGATTGACTAAAGCTCAATCATCCCTTCATACTTAATGAATTATCAGCACAGAATAGGAATAGATGAATAAGAAGACACCGCCAAGGACAGTGCAGTTAGAGAGGCTGGAGAGACCTCTTAATGATTTTTTTTTTTAATAACTTTATTTATAGTAATAGGATCCATTACACTCAGAACAAGTCATACAAAGACATGGCATAGATACAATTAGATATACCTTGACCTGATAAGGTAAATTTATGCCTGATGCTACACATACTTCGACCATGTAAGTCCATCCATGACATATGTTACATAATCCAAGAGTCATTTTTTGTAGAAAACATGGTATACAAGGTCCAAACGATTGAGACATCAAAGAGTGCTCTGAATCCTTTTTTTAAACAAGAAAACAAACAAAACAAAACAATAACTTACCCAAAACAACCCCAGACCTTCCTCCGCAGACCGGGCCCTGAGACAATAATATAGGATTTATGTAGGGGGGAGATACCTAACTAGGGCAGTTGGAAAGGCACCACTTGCCTCTAAGATTTTCTTTAAGGATATAAAGGCTATTTCTGAAAGGGTAGACTATGCTGTCTCTAAAGGTTGCTGGCAAGCTTAACAAATATGGTTCCCATTTATGCATAAATCTTTTTATTCTCCTCTCCGGGTCACCCCTAACATCTGCTTGTTCAATTAACATTTGAAGATTAACCTTTTTTTTAAAGTGTTGGAAGGGAGGAGATTTGTCCTCCGCCCAACCAGACAGAACTGACTGCCTTGCTAGGACAATAACTGTGGAGATGAAAGCGTCAAAATTGTGCCTTTGTTCCTCTGGAAGTAGGAATATAATCTTCTGAGGAGAGAAACGTATCTGAGTTTTAATCAGTTTGGATAACCAGAAGGAGATTCTATTCCAGAAGCTAGACAGTTTGGGACAATTGCAAAACAAATTAATCCAGTCTGGAGAGGGGAGACTACATTTTGTACAGATATCTCTGGCCCCCGGTATCCATTTGGAGCGTAGATTAGGAGTTATATATGCCTGCTGTATGATTTTTAGATGCGATTCCCGCAGGTTCGCTGAAATAGTTATGGACTGGATTTTACTCAGACTAGCCTCAATAACTTCTTCATCTACTGTTAAATCCGTAAAACTAGACCATTTGGATACTATCCTTCGCCCAATGTGACCCTCACAGTGTTGAAGTAGTAGATTGCATATATTAGCAATAGCATATGACCCAGACCTAGCCAAAACACATAACTTATCTATGTTGGTTGTATCAGAAGTTAGCGTACCCTCAGATTTCAGCTTAAGTATGTAATGTCTACACTGGAAGTAAGCAAAGCTGTGATTGCTAGGGACGTTAAACATGTTCCGTAACTTCTGGAAAGATACAACATCCAAAGTCAGCGGGTTAATTAACTGTCTAAGGCCTAGATTTGGAGTTTGGCGTTAGCCGTGAAAACCAGCGTTAGAGGCTCCCAACGCTGGTTTTGGCCGCCCGCTGGTATTTGGAGTCAGTGATTAAAGGGTCTAACGCTCACTTTTCAGCCGCGACTTTTCCATACCGCAGATCCCCTTATGTCAATTGCGTATCCTATCTTTTCAATGGGATCTTCCTAACGCCGGTATTTAGAGTCGTTTCTGAAGTGAGCGTTAGAGCTCTAACGACAAAACTCCAGCCGCAGGAAAATAGCAGTAGTTAAGAGCTTTCTGGGCTAACGCCGGTTCATAAAGCTCTTAACTACTGTACCCTAAAGTACACTAACACCCATAAACTACCTATGTACCCCTAAACCGAGCTCCCCCCACATCGCCGCCACTCGATTAAAATTTTTTAACCCCTAATCTGCCGACCGCCACCTACGTTATACTTATGTACCCCTAATCTGCTGCCCCTAACCCCACCGAGCCCTGTATTACATTTATTAACCCCTAACCTGCCCCCCACAACGTCGCCGCCAGCTACTTACAATAATTAACCCCTAATCTGCCGACCGCAAAGCGCCGCCACCTACGTTATCCTTATGTACCCCTAATCTGCTGCCCCTAACACCACCGACCCCTATATTATATTTATTAACCCCTAATCTGCCCCCCTCAACGTCGCCGACACCTGCCTACACTTATTAACCCCTAATCTGCCGAGCGGACCTGAGCGCTACTATAATAAATGTATTAACCCCTACTCCGCCTCACTAACCCTATCATAAATAGTATTAACCCCTAATCTGCCCTCCCTAACATCGTCGACACCTAACTTCAATTATTAACCCCTAATCTGACGACCGGAGCTCATCGCTACTATAATAAATGGATTAACCCCTAAAGCTAAGTCTAACCCTAACTCTAACACCCCCCTAAGTTAAATATAATTTAAATCTAACAAAATAAATTAACTCTTATTAAATAAATTATTCCTATTTAAAGCTAAATACTTACCTGTAAAATACATCCTAATATAGCTACAATATAAATTATAATTATATTATAGCTATTTTAGGATTTATATTTATTTTACAGGCAACTTGGTAATTATTTTAACCAGGTGCAATAGCTATTTAATAGTTACCTAGTTAAAATAATAACAAATTTACCTGTAAAATAAATCCTAACCTAAGATATAATTAAACCTAACACTACCCTATCAATAAATTAATTAAATAAACTACCTACAATTACCTACAATTAACCTAACACTACACTATCAATAAATTAATTAAACACAATTCCTACAAATAAATACAATTAAATAAACTAGCTAAAGTACAAAAAATAAAAAAGAACTAAGTTACAAAAAATAAAAAAATATTTACAAACATAAGAAAAATATTACAACAATTTTAAACTAATTACACCTACTCTAAGCCCCCTAATAAAATAACAAAGCCCCCCAAAATAAAAAATTCCCTACCCTATTCTAAATTAAAAAAGGTAAAAGCTCTTTTACCTTACCAGCCCTGAACAGGGCCCTTTGCGGGGCATGCCCCAAGAATTTCAGCTCTTTTGCCTGTAAAAAAAAACATACAATACCCCCCCCCCCCAACATTACAACCCACCACCCACATACCCCTAATCTAACCCAAACCCCCCTTAAATAAACCTAACACTAAGCCCCTGAAGATCTTCCTACCTTGTCTTCACCATCCAGGTTCACCGATCCGTCCTGAAGAGCTCCTCCGATGTCCTGATCCAAGCCCAAGCGGGGGGCTGAAGAGGTCCATGATCCGGTCAAAGTCTTCATCCAAGCGGGGCAGAAGAGGATCTTCCATCCGATTGAAGTCTTCATCCAAGCAGCATCCATCCGGAGCGAAGCGGCAGGATCCTGAAGACCTCCAGCGCGGAACATCCATCCGGCCCGATGACTGAACGATGAATGACTGTTCCTTTAAGGGACGTCATCCAAGATGGCGTCCCTCGAATTCCGATTGGCTGATAGGATTCTATCAGCCAATCGGAATTAAGGTAGGAATTTTCTGATTGGCTGATGGAATCAGCCAATCAGAATCAAGTTCAATCCGATTGGCTGATCCAATCAGCCTATCAGATTGAGCTTGCATTCTATTGGCTGATCGGAACAGCCAATAGAATGCGAGCTCAATCTGATTGGCTGATTGGATCAGCCAATCGGATTGAACTTGATTCCGATTGGCTGATTCCATCAGCCGTTCAGATAATTCCTACCTTAATTCCGATTGGCTGATAGAATCCTATCAGCCAATCGGAATTCGAGGGACGCCATCTTAGATGACGTCCCTTAAAGGAACAGTCATTCGTCGTTCAGTCGTCGGGCCGGATGGATGTTCCGCGCTGGAGGTCTTCAGGATCCTGCCGCTTCGCTCCGGATAGAAGACCATAGAAGATGCCGCCTGGATGAAGACTTCAATCGGATGGAAGATCCTCTTCTGCCCCGCTTGGATGAAGACTTTAACCGGATCATGGACCTCTTCAGCCCCCCGCTTGGGCTTGGATCAGGACATCGGAGGAGCTCTTCAGGACGGATCGGTGAACCTGGATGGTGAAGACAAGGTAGGAAGATCTTCAGGGGCTTAGTGTTAGGTTTATTTAAGGGGGGTTTGGGTTAGATTAGGGGTATGTGGGTGGTGGGTTGTAATGTTGGGGGGGGTATTGTATGTTTTTTTTTACAGGCAAAAGAGCTGAAATTCTTGGGGCATGCCCCGCAAAGGGCCCTGTTCAGGGCTGGTAAGGTAAAAGAGCTTTTACCTTTTTTAATTTAGAATAGGGTAGGGATTTTTTTATTTTGGGGGGCTTTGTTATTTTATTAGGGGGCTTAGAGTAGGTGTAATTAGTTTAAAATTGTTGTAATATTTTTCTTATGTTTGTAAATATTTTTTTATTTTTTGTAACTTAGTTCTTTTTTATTTTTTGTACTTTAGCTAGTTTATTTAATTGTATTTATTTGTAGGAATTGTGTTTAATTAATTTATTGATAGTGTAGTGTTAGGTTAATTGTAGGTAATTGTAGGTAGTTTAATTAATTTATTGATAGGGTAGTGTTAGGTTTAATTATATCTTAGGTTAGGATTTATTTTACAGGTAAATTTGTTATTATTTTAACTAGGTAACTATTAAATAGCTATTGTACCTGGTTAAAATAATTACCAAGTTGCCTGTAAAATAAATATAAATCCTAAAATAGCTATAATATAATTATAATTTATATTGTAGCTATATTAGGATGTATTTTACAGGTAAGTATTTAGCTTTAAATAGGAATAATTTATTTAATAAGAGTTAATTTATTTCGTTAGATTTAAATTATATTTAATTTAGGGGGGTGTTAGAGTTAGGGTTAGACTTAGCTTTAGGGGTTAATCCATTTATTATAGTAGCGGTGAGCTCCAGTCGTCAGATTAGGGGTTAATAATTGAAGTTAGGTGTCGGCGATGTTAGGGAGGCCAGATTAGGGGTTAATACTATTTATTATAGGGTTAGTGAGGCGGATTAGGGGTTAATACATTTATTATAGTAGCGCTCAGGTCCGCTCGGCAGATTAGGGGTTAATAAGTGTAGGCAGGTGTCGGCGACGTTGTGGGGGGCAGATTAGGGGTTAATAAATATAATATAGGGGTCGGCGGTGTTAGGGGCAGCAGATTAGGGGTACATAGGGATAACGTAGCTTGCGGCGGTTTACGGAGCGGCAGATTAGGGGTTAAAAAAATATGCAGGGGTCAGCGATAGCGGGAGCGGCAGATTAGGGGTTAATAAGTGTAAGGTTAGGGGTGTTTAGACTCGGGGTACATGTTAGAGTGTTAGGTGCAGACGTAGGAAGTGTTTCCCCATAGGAAACAATGGGGCTGCGTTAGGAGCTGAACGCTGCTTTTTTGCAGGTGTTAGGTTTTTTTTCAGCTCAAACAGCCCCATTGTTTTCTATGGGGGAATCGTGCATGAGCACGTTTTTGAGGCTGGCCGCGTCCGTAAGCAACTCTGGTATCGAGAGTTGCATTTGCGGTAAAAATGCTCTACGCTCCTTTTTTGGAGCCTAACGCAGCATTTGTTTGAACTCTCGATACCAGAGTTAAATTTATGGTGCGGCCAGAAAAAAGCCTGCGGAGCGTTAACAGCCCTTCTACCGCAAAACTCCAAATCTAGGCCTAAGTGTGGTAAGTCCCCTATGTTGCCATGTTCTAAATTCTTCCGTAGTGTACCCCGGGAGGAATTGTAAATTACCCTGAATTGGTAAATATTTGCTCAGAGACCATCGTATACCCCAAAATTTACAGATCTTATCCCAAGCCCTTAGGGGGTCTCGATAGAGGATATGTGTTTGTATATGTACTGGTAAAGAGGTTAGAGCCGCATGAGGGAGAAACGCAATGTTTATTGGATTGATCAAGCAGGCCTCAAGAGCAGGGATCGTAAAATGATTATTTCCCACTAACCAGTCCACTACCAATTTAGCTAGAGTCGCCCAATTGTACCATAAAATATTTGGAAGCCTAAGTCCTCCTCTGTTGAACGGCATAAAAAGAAAGGATTTTCCTATTCTAGGCTTTTTCCCCTTCCAAATAAAGCGCCCTAGAGCTGCTTGCAGAGAATTGATGTCTCTATGTGTAAGGAGAAGGGGGAGCATCTGCAACTGATAGAGAAGCTTAGGCAGCGCCACCATTTTAAAAAGATGAACCCTGCCTGAAACGGAGATCGGCAACTTCGCCCATCCTACTAGCATCTGGATAACATGTTTAATAGTTTCCCCATAATTCAGACTATATATTTTATTGGGATTTATATGTATACGAATGCCTAAATATTTAAAAGAGCCGTCTGTAATGTTAAGGTCTTTATATGGTAGTATAGTATTTTGCAAGTTTTGTAGCCCTCTTAATGAATTTTACACAATGTGTTACAAACAACAACACAACAACCTGCTTCCCACCCCAGAAGTAACTACTGATGCTCACTACTCCCACCACATTTATCACCTAATACAACACCCTTGGTTGCTGCTCCTATCAACCAAAGCCCCTCAACATAAAATACTGTCCCTAAAGGACAAAGGACAGGAAACTCCTTACAGGAAAATCTCCAACCAGGTGATGCCCACTACAGCCCCCCCTCCCCCAAAGGGAAGCCACACTCACCCCAATGCAGTGACCTGCCTATACCATAGGTACATTATAGTTCTTTTTCTCTCCCCCTTACTTGCCCCTTCATTCCCTCCCATTTCTTCCCGCCTTTCTCCCACTCTGCATCTCTTTCTTCCTTATTCTCCTATTCCTACCAATGTACCAGCCCATGGTATTACTGCAAGTGGTGAGCAATAATTCCTTATTCATAGAATGCTGACATATAAGACACAAAACAATTTAAAAAAACACATTTATTCGCAATTAAAAAGGTACCAATTAAATATTTTAAAAGGTTTATAAAAATGGAAACTTGACAAACTCAAGTAAATGTTTAATAAAATAAATCTTTACCTTGACAGATGAACTGTAGCTGGCTGCTGGCTGTTGGTAGATCCTCAGTCCAGCCCACAAGGGGAGACATATGTATGGTATATTTAATAAAAAAGCAGGACATATTCTTGTTCCATATTTGCCTGGTTTAACAGGTTAAGAAATTAGAAACGCTCTAGAAACACATGACTGATTAATATCATACTAATAATCCTAAAGTTGTTGTGCAATGCCATCTCCGACCTCTACTAATCTTATGATCAATGTCTCTCAACTGATTTAAGCCAAGATACTAAAGTATATGCATCTGTGACTAAATAAAAAATAGTAATGTAAAGAAAACAAGGTATTTTTGTTACATTTTCTCTAGTTACTCACAAAAGTTATTCTTAAAGGAACACAAAAGCCATTATTTTCTTTCTTGATTCTAAAAGAGGTTGTGATATAAATTGGTACAGCCTCAGTTTAAACTTGCTTTGTAGCTTCAGGGAGTAGAGATTAAGAGGTTAAGTAGCAAATCCTTAATATTATTGATAATTACCCCATAATCTGACAATGTGGTCCTCTATCTGTCTTTTCACAAACAAAAGTCACACATTCTGTGCAAATAAGCATGGGTTTGCTCCAATTCTGACTTTCTGAATCTGTATTTTCTTATAAATGTGAGGGACCCTTTTACTTAAAAACTGTTTTGTGACTATTGGTTAACATAATAGACACAAGTAATGCCATTAGATAGTAAGGTATCATTTTACATACATACGTCCCTGCTTTTCAACAAAGGAAACCAAGCAAACAAAAAAATTGATAATATAAGTAAATAGTAACATAGGCACAGATGATGAAGTACCCAGATCACAAGGGCTCATCATTTCATTAAAATAACTAATTAATTATACTAAAATACACTTTGAACTTTGTAAGTAATTGCTATAACAAGCCTGGGTCATAAAGCAGTCAAGGATGCAGCCGATTTATAAATTTATTAATCATACTTACCAATTAGGTTTCCAGGAATAAATACAATGATGCTCATTACGATTGAGCCGACCCAATAAAGACCAATGTTTCTGTAGTTCTGACTGTCAAAAGAAATGATTATTTTTCTTTCTCTATGGTAATAAAGCAAACCACATCTAATTCTGTACAAGCTGGGGTTGTCAGTTTAATGCTGTGTTACCCCAAATGTCTTACTGGTTTAGCGATATCAAATCCACTTACTCCCATGCGATAGCTGCCACCATAAGGAGATACATGAGGTAATGCGCCGTCCCATCCCAGTAACAGATCATGTGACCGTAAGCTGTGTTAAGGTAAGGCTCGCTCTGTTGATGTAATACATAAGTTGTAGTTAAAGGACAGTAGTAAAGTCAAAATTAAACTTTCATGATTCAGATAGGGCATGCAACTTTATTATCAAATTTGCTTTGTACTCTTGGTATTCTTTGTTGAAAGCTTAAACCTAGGTAGGCTGTCTCATATGCTACCTTAAAGGCCGCCTCTTATCTCAGTGCATTTTTACATTTTTTTCACAGCTAGACATCGCAAGTTAATGTGTGGCATATAGATAAGACTGTGCTCATGTCTGTGGAGTTATTTAAGAGTCCACACTGATTGGCTAAAATGCAAGTCTTTCAAAAGAACCGAGATAAGGGAACAGTCTGTAGAGGTAAAAAGTGTTTTAATATAACAGTGCTGGTCATGCAAACCTGGGGAATGAGTAATAAAGGGATTATCTTTTTTTTTTTTTTTTTTTTTTTTTAAACAATACAAATTTTCAGGTAGACTGTCCCTTTAATAGAGCAATAATTTTCTCTGAATATAAAAATTTCTTCTTTGAGATAAACTTGAAAAATACAGACACAGAAAAACAATATATTATTGAAGGTAAAGTAAACTCAACATTAAATCCCCAATATTTTTCATTAAGCATAGTAAAGAAAATATGCAATGTAAATTAATTATTTGACTAACCTTCTGTGAAACTTTCCTCCACATATTGTGGATTTTCTACTTTTTACAGAGAGACAGCTACACGTTACACATTACAAGAGTTCATTTACATCAGGCCAGGGTCGCCACTAGAAATTTTTGGGCCCCTGACTTAACCATTGATCAGAGCCCCCCCTTTAACATGTGCAAATTTTGACCAAGTGACTAAAACGTTTATGTACTTTATTCTTAAGTGTCTATTTCAACTTGGAAATGTTGTAAAGGTAGTAACATACAAACACAGAGACACACTCATACACTGAAACACACACACACACACACACAAGGATTCACATATAGACACTCTAGCAGACATGCAAAAAAAAAACCACACAAACACATTCAGACACAGACACCCAAACAGATACTCAGCACTTGTTTACATTGACCTGACAAGTAATGAGGTAAACTACAGTTTTGTAAAAAAAGGAGGAGATTTAGAAAACAAAATATGGAGTTCTGATTATCTTTTTGTAAAGGAAGATGTTAACTAAATGATGACAACAGCATGCAGTGGCTGAAAGGAAGGGCCCTGAACTGCCTAAACAATAATTTAAAGGTTAAATGGTGGATTGGTAACTTCCGTAAAGGTCTCATTAGTCTCAAAGTCTGTAGAAAGATGTGAATAATTAGTAGTAAGGTCAAAATGTCCTAAAAAGGAGCAGACAATGGACACACACAAACTCAAACTTGCACATATACCCAAGGAAACACCGACAGCCTCAGAAAACACACAAAGACATACACACATAGAGAGACAACCACATAAAACACAGAAAGACATACATACACACACCCTCACTGAGACATCCACAGAAAACACACAAAGGCATATACACACCCACCCTCACAGAGACACCCACAGAAAACAGACATACATACATACACACACACACCCTCACAGAGACATCCACAGAAAACCTAGACATACACACCCACCCTCACAGAGGCATCCAGAGAAAATACACAAAGGCAAACATACACCCTCACAGACATCCACAGAAAATGCACAAAGACATACACATGCACCCTCACAGAGAGAACAACAGAAAAAATATATATACACTCATAGAGACACAAACCAAAGCACAAAGACATAAACACAGACACCCACAGAAACACTCACAGGAGGAAACATTTATGCACCTTGCATCCCCTAAATCAACAGTGTGTGACATGCATGATAAAAAAAATTGTAGAAATTAAGAGATCACTTTTTAAAGAATCATATTTATAAATGTGTAAACAAAAATAATTCTGTGAATTCAAAATTGTACATTAATGATCTGGGTAGATGGCTAGATGAAGAAAAGTACTTTTAAAAGGTTGACATATGTTTGTTTGTTTTTTCCCCATTTTCCCCAACCAAAAGCACCACTTCAAATATACAGGGAGTGCAGAATTATTAGGCAAGTTGTATTTTTGAGGATTAATTTTATTATTGAACAACAACCATGTTCTCAATGAACCCAAAAAACTAATTAATATCAAAGCTGAATAGTTTTGGAAGTAGTTTTTAGTTTGTTTTTAGTTATAGCTATTTTAGGGGGATATCTGTGTGTGCAGGTGACTATTACTGTGCATAATTATTAGGCAACTTAACAAAAAACAAATATATACCCATTTCAATTATTTATTTTTACCAGTGAAACCAATATAACATCTCAACATTCCCAAATATACATTTCTGACATTCAAAAACAAAACAAAAACAAATCAGTGACCAATATAGCCACCTTTCTTTGCAAGGACACTCAAAAGCCTGCCATCCATGGATTCTGTCAGTGTTTTGATCTGTTCACCATCAACATTGCGTGCAGCAGCAACCACAGCCTCCCAGACACTGTTCAGAGAGGTGTACTGTTTTCCCTCCTTGTAAATCTCATATTTGATGATGGATCACAGGTTCTCAATGGGGTTCAGATCAGGTGAACAAGGAGGCCATGTCATTAGATTTTCTTCTTTTATACCCTTTCTTGCCAGCCACGCTGTGGAGTACTTGGACGCGTGTGATGGAGCATTGTCCTGCATGAAAATCATGTTTTTCTTGAAGGATGCAGACTTCTTCCTGTACCACTGCTTGAAGAAGGTGTCTTCCAGAAACTGGCAGTAGGACTGGGAGTTGAGCATGACTCCATCCTCAACCCGAAAAGGCCCCACAAGCTCATCTTTGATGATACCAGCCCAAACCAGTACTCCACCTCCACCTTGCTGGCGTCTGAGTCGGACTGGGGCTCTCTGCCCTTTACCAATCCAGCCACGGGCCCATCCATCTGGCCCATCAAGACTCACTCTCATTTCATCAGTCCATAAAACCTTAGAAAAATCAGTCTTGAGATATTTCTTGGCCCAGTCTTGACGTTTCAGCTTGTGTGTCTTGTTCAGTGGTGGTCGTCTTTCAGCCTTTCTTACCTTGGCCATGTCTCTGAGTATTGCACACCTTGTGCTTTTGGGCACTCCAGTGATGTTGCAGCTCTGAAATATGGCCAAACTGGTGGCAAGTGGCATCTTGGCAGCTGCACGCTTGACTTTTCTCAGTTCATGGGCAGTTATTTTGCGCCTTGGTTTTTCCACACGCTTCTTGCGACCCTGTTGACTATTTTGAATGAAACGCTTGATTGTTCGATGATCACGCTTCAGAAGCTTTGCAATTTTAAGAGTGCTGCATCCCTCTGCAAGATATCTCACTATTTTTGACTTTTCTGAGCCTGTCAAGTCCTTCTTTTGACCCATTTTGCCAAAGGAAAGAAGTTGCCTAATAATTATGCACACCTGATATAGGGTGTTGATGTCATTAGACCACACCCCTTCTCATTACAGAGATGCACATCACCTAATATGCTTAATTGGTAGTAGGCTTTCGAGCCTATACAGCTTGGAGTAAGACAACATGCATAAAGAGGATGATGTGGTCAAAATACTCATTTGCCTAATAATTCTGCACTCCCTGTATATATATATATATATATATATATATATATATATATATATATATATATATATATATATATATGCATATCTGCCAAAAGGGCACCTACCATTTGTGTATCGAGGAGGAAACATTTCTGCATGGTTTTAAATATAGAATTTCTACAGCATTGTCAAATAATCAAATACACTGCTGCTAAAAAAATTGTTTTTATGGACCCCTGGCCCCACCATACAACTACTTTCACACTGAAGTTACAATCCAAAATTGCACAAAGAAATCAAAAACATTTGCTAAGTAAGTCCTACCTCCTCTGCAAATGAAAGTGATCTGCCGTCTGACTCAGGCACACACTGTACAAACAAAGTGCCAAGTCTGTCTCACACTGTGCATAGTGATTTAGTGCACACTCAAAAATCCTCTCAAATGCTAATACTTTTTACTCCTTGTAATAACATTTCCCATGCTCAATTAGCACTCTGCTGTAGTTCCCACTGGTGGCTGCCAAAATTAAAAAAAAAGTTTTTTTTTATTATTTTTTTAGTTCTTGCCTCATGGGGCCCCCCTGGCCCATTGGGCCCCTGACAGGAGTCACCCCTGTCACCCCCTGATGGCTCAGGCCTATGACTGCCCAAAGCAGGTGAGATAAGGTAAACTTACTTAAAGGGCCATGAAACCCAACATTTCATCATTCAGATAGAGCATACAATTGTAACTGAAGTTCTCTGTTAGAGGAGACCCTGAGTGCACCTGTATCAATAACAATCGTATCGTACTTGGTAGGGAATTCTCCAAAATAAGACTCTCAAAAGTCCTCCAGGACAGCACTAGTGCATGCTTGTATATGTAGATGTAGGATGCCACTTACACCATAAGCGTGTGACGTGAAGCGGGGGTAAGTTACTCCAGCTCTTGGGAGACCTCTCTCCTAGGCTCCGTTATCATCAAGGTAATCTTCTGCTGTTGTGTGCTTGGAGTCACTTCGCTCAACTATCTATCTCACCACACACAGTCTTGGCGCGGCTCGAACAACGTTGTACCTCCACAAACCACCGCTCCGGGTGATGACGTCACAGGTCGTCACAAATCGTGGCTGGCTACTGGGGGTTAAAGTGGATGCTTATCTCCGACATAGGTTCCAGCGATGTATCAAAGCCCTGATTTATGGACACTCAACTCCGAGTGTTTATCAGCTTACTGGGATCAGTGCCGTCTCTCTCCGATCAAGGCCAACGAATAGTATCAAAAATTGTAAGTCAGGAGATGCAGCATCTTGAATACAACTTGTCTTTATTGTCTTCATTAAAACATAAACAATTAGCAAACAATTGCCCTCAAGCATGATGAAAAACAGTTGTAACCCCTTAACAACAGCAGAGGTACACAGGGTGTGGGTTGTTTTATTACTCATAAATAAATGTTTCTCGAATATTAAAGTGTTTATTGTCCCTTTAGGAGGCTTTTCAAAAAGTGCCCTGCAAATTAAGTGAACTTAAAGGGACATGAAACCAGAAATGTTCTTGTGTGATGTTGACAGAGCAAACTATTTAAAAAAAAAAAAGTTTCCAATTTACTTCTATTATCAAATTTGCTTTGTTCCCATGATATTCTGTGTTGAAGAGATACCTAGGTAGGCACCTGGAGCATTACATGATAGGAAATAGTGCTGCTGCCATCTAGTGCTCTTGCAAAAGGATAACATTCTTGCCGTCATATAGTGCTCCAGAAATGTGCCAGCTCCTAAGCATACGTTCCTTATTTTCAACAAAAGAAACCAAGAGAACAAAGAAAAATTGATAATAGAAGTAAATTAGAAATCTGTTTAAAATCACATGCTCTATCTAAAGAATGAAAGAAAAATGTTGTGTTTCATATCCCTTTAATAATAGTTTTAAGTGTTTTAGAACAGTTATTGTGTATGCACATTCAATGCAAATATGCCCTATGCATAAATAAAAACATAATAATAGAAAACAAATAATAATAAAGACATTTTTTTTTACAAGAATAAAGGAAATCTCTCAGGAATATGGGGATAATTACACTGGGTACCTTAACAGTGAACCAGTACAATCAATAGCCTAGATTACGAGTTTTGTCGGTAAAAAGAAGTGGTGCTAACGAGCCTTTTTTTCCCAGCTCACCCTTAAACCAACGCTGGTATTACGAGTTGTCTGAATGGCTGCATTAGCCTCAGAAAAGGGAGCGTTAAGCATAATTTAGCTCCACTTCAACCCTCAATACCAGCGTTGCTTACGGTAGCGGTAAGCTGGAAAAACGTGCTCATGCACGATATCCCCATAGGAAACAATGGGACTGAGCTGGCTGAAAAAAAACCTAACACCTGCAAAAAAGCAGCGTTCAGCTCCTAACGCAGCCCCATTGTTTCCTATGGGGAAACACTCTCTATGTCTACACCTAAGACCCTAACATGAACCCCGAGTCTAAACACCCCTAACCTTACACTTATTAACCACTAATCTGCCGCCCGCTATCGCTGACACCTACATTATATTATTAACCCCTAATCAGCCGCTCCGGACACCGCCGCAACCTACATTATAGCTATGAACCCCTAATCTGCTGCCCCTAACATCGCCGACACCTACATTATAGATATTAACCCCTAATCTGCCCCCCAACGTCGCCGCCACCTACCTACACTTATTAACCCCTAATCTGCCGACTGGACATCGCCGCCACTAAAATAAATGTATTAACCCCTAAACCGCTGCACTCCCGCCTCGCAAACACTATAAGACATTTTATTAACCCCTAATCTGCCCTCCCTAACATCGCCACCTACCTACAATTATTAACACCTAATCTCCCGCCCCCAACGTCGCCGCTACTATAATAAAGTTATTAACCCCTAAACCTAAGTCTAACCCTAACACCCCCCTAACTTAAATATAATTTAAATAAAACGAAATAAATTTACTATCATTAAATAAATTATTCCTATTTAAAACTAAATACTTACCTATAAAATAAACCCTAATATAGCTACAATATAACTATTAGTTACATTGTAGCTATTTTAAGATTTATATTTATTTTACAGGCAACTTTGTATTTATTTTAACTAGGTACAATAGCTATTAAATATTTAATAACATACCCCTACTCTAACCCACCCAAACCCCCCTTAAAAAACACTAACCCCATGAAGATCTCCCTACCTTGAGTCGTCTTCACTCAGCGGAGCCGAATTCTTCATCCAAGCGGGCCAGAAGAGGTCTTCCATCCGATTGAAGTGTTCATCCAAGCGGCATCTTCTATCTTCATCCATACGGAGCAGAGCGGCAGCATCCTGAAGACCTCCGACGCGGAACATCCATCCTGGCCAACGACTTCCCGAGGAATGACGGTTCCTTTAAATGACGTCATCCAAGATGGCGTCCCTCGAATTACGATTGGTTGATAGGAGCCAATCGGAATTAAGGTAGTAAAAATCTGATTGGCTGATTCAATCAGCCAATCAGATTGAAGTTCAATCCGATTGAAGTTCAATCCGATTGGCTGATCCAATCTGATTGGCTGACTGAAATCAGCCAGCCAATCGGATTGAACTTCAATCTGATTGGCTGACTGAAATCAGCCAATCAGATTTTTCCTACCTTAATTCCGATTGGCTGATAGAATCCTATCAGCCAATCAGAATTCGAGGTACGCCATCTTGGATAACGTCATTTAAAGGAACTGTCATTCGTCGGGAAGTCGTCGGCCAGGATGAATGTTCCGCGTCGGAGGTCTTCAGGATGCTGCCGCTCCTCATGGATGAAGATAGAAGATGCCGCTTGGATGAACACTTCAATCGGATGGAAGACATCTTCTGCCCCGCTTGGATGAAGAATTCAACCGGATGGAGGACCTCTTTTGGCCCGCTTGGATGAAGAATTCGGCTTGGCTGAGTGAAGACGACTCAAGGTAGGGAGATCTTCAGGGGGTTAGTGTTAGGTTTTTTTAAGGGGGGTTTGGGTGGGTTTTAGAGTAGGAGTATGTGGGTGGTGGGTTGTAATGTTTGGGGGGGGTATTGTATTTTTATTTACAGGTAAAAGAGCTGATTACTTTGGGGCAATGCCCCGCAAAAAGCCCTTTTAAGGGCTGGTAAAAGAGCTGATTACTTTGTAATTTAGGATAGGGTAGGGCATTTTATTATTTATTTATTTATTTATTTTATCAGGGGGCTTATATTAGGTGTAATTAGTTTAAACTTCTTATAATATTTTTTTATTTTCTGTAATTTAGTGGGGGGTTTTTGTTTTATAGTTTAGTTTATTTGTATTTTAGTTTTGCTAATTGTAATTAATTTATTTAATTAATTTATTGATAGTGTAGTGTTAG